>NC_089272.1:3142001-3442001 GCF_963678975.1 Dysidea avara | reverse complement strand
TACTTGTAGTTTCTTGGGCGTGCCTTTTTTATAGCAAAGGTGTGTTTTTTTTTGGGGGGGGGGGGGGATACTTGATATTCCAGATCCTACATATAAGCTAATTTTTTCAGTTACCAGGGCTGATGCAATAAAACAATTCAATCAAGAGTTTATAACTGTTGATATAATAAAAATAGTCAGCCGTTTATATTTGGTATCTAGTTACATTAATTAAACCACTTTAGCATGGGCGTTCAAAGGAACTACTCAGGGTTTAACTGGCATACTGCGTGGGCAATATCATGAAAATGTGGTTTGCTCATGGCTTTGATGCCCAACCAGTTCAAATATATGGTATGCTTTGACTCGTTATATTGAGTAACACAGAGCATTTAATTATGGGTTTGGGTTTTGTAAGTTAGGCTAGACTCAGTGAAATTGCGAAGTTTAGATTATTTAAACTATATTCTAAGACAAATGATCTGTATAACGAGCACTTGGGTGGTGCGTGGATTTGTATTTCTACCCACTGCACGAGGAGCGTGTCAGCTATTGAGCAATCACGAAACAAGAAGAATATGACAACCCAGGTGAGTAGCATATAGTCCTAAGTACTTAACTTAACATATTAACTTACTTACTGCCACAATAGTGAAGGTTTAATGCAGTATTAAATACTTTACACTTCAAAAATCAATCTCACAATCGAAGTTTTTGGAGTGTGTTGAACATAGCTGTTGTTATTGTTATTATCTACTTTACCAGTTAGGCACTGGAGGGCAGTGGCGTATCTACACCCGGGCCTACCCGGGCCTGGGCCCTAGTTAATTTGAATCGTGCCCGGGTAAATGCTATTCAACATCAATGTTGAATAACCATTTATAGCAATAATGACTGTAAAGAATAACTAGCACAACTTACGTAGCTCTAATCCACGTCAACTCAAGCCTTTCTTTCCAGAGGTAGTGCAGAGGAGAATGGTGATCTTGCATTGGTTTCGATTGTGGTATTGCCAATGTAAGGCACTTAATAGAAGGAAGACCACATGACTACCAACTGCAGCATCGTGACAGAGACCAAATGAATGTGTGGTGAATAGTGCCAATTCAAGACGAAGATGTAGTCAAAATTCAGATGTGAACAGACAAGAGCACTTTTGAGACGTTTTGAGATGTGGCTGTGTAAAACTTCAAAGTTTTGAGATGTGACTGTGTGAAACTTCAAAGTTTCCTCCAGCGCACTGTGTGTGAAGAAGACGATAGTAGCTAGCGTTTGTATCAAGTAGGGTAATATTAGTTATCCTGCATGCAGTTAATGTAGGTATAGCACATAGATAGTGATGCACAACATATTTTAGACACTATATTGATGTCCATATGAAGATGGGCATGTGTATGTGTGTTGCTTGGCTGAGTGGCCAGTGCCCAGGTAAAGTAAAATGTCTAGATACGCCACTGCTGGAGGGTGTATAGCAACTTAGGAATAATGTTTTGAGAGTTATTTGTGACTGAATTTTGGAAAATCACCCATATGGGCATGCGTGAAATAATTAGAATTTCCATGTTTAGTGGGTTGCTATTATGAGGACACAGTTTTGAAAATGTTTCAAGAGTTTTCTTGTAATTTAAGGTATTGAGAATGGCTTAAAACCATCAACAAGTAGATTTGCACTATAAAGTTTGTGATTTTAGCATTAAATGTTTTAGGTGTCAAATGCACCCATATGGGTGATTTTCCAAAATTCGGTCACATTTGCCCACGCAATTGAAATCACAATCGATCATCAGATGTTAGTGTATAAAACAAATGGGGTGAGTGCTCTGTAGTTCTTTCACCTATTAGGTGAGTGTGCCTTGAGTGATATATATATCACTTATACCACGGCTGCTTGGAATTTTGCTGATATATACACCCATAGCCCTCTGGCCTGCGGCCCTCGGGCTTTGGGTGTATATATCAGCAAAATTCCTCACAGCTGTGGTATAACTATTAAATAAAACTGTTTGTATCAAGACACACGGTAGTGTGTCATGCAGCCCAAGAAGCCGGCGCGCCACACCGTGAGTATATTGACAGGAAGAAAGAAAACGCGCTTTTCACACCTTTGTAGCTCCGTGATCCTTCATCCAATTGTACCAGTTTTGCTGCAGAGGTGTCCGCCAGGTAGGCCAGCCCACATACCAAATGTAAAGAAAATCGCCTTAGCCATTTCTGAGATATGAGTGCCCAAAATTTCGTTTTTATTTCTTTTTTTTTTTTCTTATTCGTCTTTTCGCACACTTTGAAAAATTGCTATAAAACACAAATGCGTACTCAGATCACCTTGAAATTTGGCACACATAAAGGCAGTCCAAAGGCAAATTCTAGTATCAAATTTGGTGAAAGTGAGATGAATGGATCAGGAGTTATTACCGATTATTCGCATAAAACAAGATTGATTTGTTGTTACGCCTACAGGGTAAACCGCTTCATGGAATGAGTTGAAAATCAGTTTATGGATAGATCAGCCATTGTAGGAGTGCCTTTGGTGGTTTGAAAACAATCGAAATTAAGATCATGGAGATATGACATGAAACAAAAGGTGTGTAACAATTGCGCGATCGAGATTTGTGAATTAAATTACCAAACATTTTCACGCCTACTAGGCAAACCGCTCGGAGCAATGAGCTGAAAATCGATGTGTGGCTGAAATAATTATCGTAGAAAGCACTTGCAGTAGTACAGAAGAATCGGATTGCAAACCATTGAATTATGATTCGAAAGCCAACTATGTGTAGCAAATGCGAGATCGAGATAGTCTAATAGAACAGTCACCCTAATAGAGCACTCAGTTACGTTCATTACTTAGAATTTTCTATTACATTGCAAGTTATTCTGTAGGGAGTTCAGCTGCAAACAGTTAATTTTATAGACAGTTCAGCTACAAGCCAAGTCACCCTGTAGAGAGTTCAGCTACAAATGTATTGCTGTTATGATTTAGAACATTACAAGTCACACTGAAGAGAGTTCAGCTATAAAAAATTCATGTAATCTGTAGAGAATTCAGCTACAAACAAATCACACTCTACAGAATTCAGCTACAAACAAGTCACCATGTAGAGCAACCAAAAACCACCCTTTAAAGAATTCAGCCATAATCATAATCATAATCATAATCAGCTATACAAACAAGTTACTCTATAGAGAGATCAGCTAGAAACAAGTGAGAGTTCACAGCTAGAAGATGTCACCTTGTAGAAAGTTCAGCTATAAACAAATCACCCTGCAGTGAGTTCAGCTACAAACAAATCACACTGTAGAGAGTCCAGTAAGAAACAAATCACCTGTAGAGAGATCAGCTAGAAGAAGTTACCTTGTATGGAGTTCAGCTATACAAGAAACCACCCTGTAGAGATTTCAGCTACAAACAAATCACCCTGTAGAGAGTTCAGCTGCAAACAAATCACCTTGTAGAGTACAAACAAATCACTTCATAGAGAGTTCAGCTACAACCAAATCACCCTGTAGAGAGAAACAAGTTACAGAGATCAACTAAAAGAAGTCACCTTGTAGAGAGTTCAGCTACAATGAAACCATCCTGTACCCTGTAGAGAGCTCAGCTCCAAAAAGATAGAGTTCAGCTATGAAAAGATCACCCTAGAAAAAGCTCAGCTAGAAACAAGTAACCCTGTAGAGAGATCAGCTAGAAGAAGTCATCTTGTAGAGAGTTCAGTTACAAACATTTCATCCTGTAGAGAGTTCATTTACAAAAAAAATCACATTACAGAGAGTTCAGCTGCAAACAAATCACCCTGTAGAGAGTTCAGCTGCAAACATATCACCCTGTAGAGAGTTCAGCTATGAACAAATAACCCTGTACAGAGTTCAATTCAAGTAGAAAAAAATCATGCTGTTGAAATATCAGTTAGAAGAAGTCACTTTATAGAGAGTTCAGCTACAAAAATCACCCTGTAGAGATTTCAGCCACAAACAATTTACTCTGTAGAGATATCAGCTTGAAACAAGTCACCCAGTAGAGAGATCAGCTAGAAGAAGTTACCTTGTAGAGAGTTCAGTTACAAACAAATCATTCTGTAGAGAGTTTGTTTGTTTAAAAATCACCCTTTAGAGAGTTCAGTTACAAACATATCACCCTGTAGAGAGATCAGCTTGAAACTATACACAATGTAGGGAGTTCAGCTACAAGCAAATCACCCTGTAGAGAGTTCAGCTGGATAAAAGTCACCCTGCAGAGAGATCAGCTAGAAGAAGTCACCTTGTAGAGAGTTCAGCTCCAAAGAACCCACTCTGTAGAGAGTTCAGCTACAAACAAGTTACCCTATAATATAGATTAGCTAGAAAGAAGCTTGTAGAAAGCTTGGCTACAATCAAATTACCTTGCAGAGAGTTCAGCTACAAAGAAACCATCCTGTAGATAGTTCAGCTACATTTCAAGCCACCCAGTAGAGAGATTAGCAGCAAAGAAATTATCCTGTGGGGAATAATTGGCATTTAATAAATATATGTATAAAATTTGTATAATTACTAATAAAATCAAAAATAGTTGAAGTATTAAAAATCTTCTTTTAGTTCTTTTCTTCTTCCTGTGGTAAAGAAAAAACAGATGGGTTAAAAAATCTCCAAAGCCAGCCATAGGCCAGCTTTGCAGTATTACAAATACAAAAAGAAGTGAAATCTAATCAAAAACAGCCAAGCTATAAAAAAAGTGCAGCCCCCAAAAAGGTCATGTTGAAAAAAGATGTGAAATCCAAGGTGGCCAAGCGGCACCAAATTCACCTGAATTGTCATTATTAAAATTTTTACCATTAACCTACCATCACAGCCATTTCTTGGCCGCCACCTTGGATTTCACATCTTTTTTCACCATGGCCTTTTTGGGGGCTGCACCTTTTTTACAGCTTGGCTGTTTTTGATTAGATTTTAATTACAGTACCAACAGTTAATTTCAATCAGTCAACATACAATGTTGATGAAGATGATGGGCCAGCACAACCTGTACTAGTTCTCAGTAACCCATCATCAACTGATATTACTATCAGTGTGTTTAGTACTGATGGATCAGCTACTGGTAAGGATACATTATTACCTTCAACTTTAACCCATTGAAGATTCCTGTTTATAATTTACAGGAGGAGGTGTTGACTACAGTTCTGGACCATACAATATGACAATACCTGCTGGACAGATCAGTGTTCCATTTGATGTTCCAGTAAATGATGATAATGCGTTTGAAGAAAATGAAGAATTTCTCCTCACAATTGATCAATCCTCATCACTCAATGGTGTGATTATCGGTAGTCCAAATGTAACAGTTGTGAATATATCAGATAATGATGGTGAGTCAGTAGTATATGAAGTACATTATTCACATATCTTAAATCTAGTACCCAGTGTAAGTTTCAGTAACTCATCATATAGAATTGATGAAGGTGATGGATCTGTACAACCAATGCTTATTCTTAATGTTCTCTTGTCTACTGATATCACTGTTAGAGTTTTTGCTGTTGATGCATCAGCTGCTGGTGAGGAATGTTTTATCACAATCAGTTATATTTTGTTGACGATTAATTGTAAATGAATTAGTTAATTACATTTGTAGCTAGATTTTGATTGGCTTGTCAGTAGGGCAAACACTTACTACGTACCACTAGCACAAAATAGATACTGCCTACATTATTAGGCTAATTGTTTTCACTCTGACCTTACCATATAACCTGTCAGACCTGCTTCTATTTTACAAACATGCAATAGCCAGTACTATTGATCAGTTACACTGAACGAGTACTGGAGTTACTGAAAGTGATGTTTTGATATGGGTAGCCTTGCAAGGTAGCCTTGCAAGGTAAAAGAAATACAAAATACGCATGTCTTGCATGTATTTTGCTTCATCTAATTAATCGTATAAGATTTTTGTATAATTTTAGGAAATGTTGACTACAGTTCTAGACCTTACAATGTGACAATACCTGCTGGACAGATCAGTGTTCCGTTTGATGTTCCAATAAATGATGATAATGTGGTTGAGAAAAATGAAGAATTTCTCCTCACAATTGATCAATCCTCATCACTCAATGGTGTGATTATTGGTAGTCCAAATGTAACAGTTGTGACCATACTGGATAATGATGGTAAGTGCACTACATAAAATTAATGTAACCTGATTCATTGGCTCACTAGTAAGTTTAAAATAACTCCAGCACAAAATGGCATAATTACCAATATCAATATTGCTGAAATTTGGCCGATAAACTGATTTCTGATTATTTACTGATTAATTGGTTCACTACTAGTTGTGGGTATGTGACAGTCAAGGTTTTTCACTGGGAAGGCACTGCCATTTCATCAGTGCTTCTAGTGCTACCAGGGTGTGTAGGTTGGTATAGAACTTTGAATTGTGACCCTTAGTATGTTTATGTGAGATATACGTGTAATTCCTGAGAGTGCTATATAGCCAAAACCGTTGCTAGTCTGCACACCCAACCTACACATCCCTTTGTAGAGACATGTTATACAATGATATTCATAAATAAAAACTGACAGTATTTAAAATGGCTTAAAACTGTAGAGGCATTTTCTGATTTGATCAATTTTATTTGATTTTTGTTTAAACTCATATCATTCCACATAGTCGTTCTTCCATACCAGAGTATACATACAAGCACATAAACAAAAGTACAAATACAAAGAACACACACAAAGACAAATCAAGACACACAGTAATATGCTGTGCAGCCAAGAAAGCTAGTGCATCACACTTTATGTATAGTGACAGGGGAAATAAAACGTGACTTTCATGCCTGCATACATAGCTCCAAGGTCTCTTTTCCAAACCACACCATTCTTTGCATTATATACATATATATATATAGCTGTCCACCAGGTAAGGTAGACCACATAGAAACTTTGATTAGATTTGCTATAGCCATTTGTGAGATATGGGCAGCCAAAATGTTTAAATTTATTTATTTTTCATTTTTTCTTCTTAAGGAGTGTGAGGACCTAGCCCTAGATTATTCTTTTCACACTCTCTGTAAAAGTGTTTATGAAATGCAAATGCGTAATTTAAATACTTTGAAATTTGGTAAAGACAAAGAGCATACATGTAAAGGTATATCCACTCAAACACAGCCAAGTTGTACAAAAGAGTGCAGCCTTCAAAAGACTGGATGGAAAAGTTGTGAAATCAAAGGTGGTGGCCATGAAATGGCTGCAATGCTGTTAATGCTAACAAATTTTAATAATGACTGTGCATTAATATAAAATTTATTATCAGCCATTTCATGGCCGCCACCTTTGATTTCACAACTTTTTTCACCCAAGCTTTTGAAGGCCGCACTCTTTTTTTACAGCTTGACTGTGTTTGAGTGGATTTCACTTCAAGTACCCGTGATGCTGCTGTATGAACATTCAATAGCATAAAAATGATTAAACTTTTGTCACAGCTACAGGGTAAACCACTGATGGTAATAGTTGAAATTTGGTGTGTACATAGGCTATCCATAGTAGCAGTGCCTTTTGGTGGTCGGAAAAACAAAGGAATGACAGCCATAGAGTTACAAAGCATAAATTAAACAGCTGTAAATCATGGGGTTGAGATACATACTCTAATAGAAAAATCACTGTGGGGTAAAAGTGCACGAAAATGTCAAAAAACTTACCAGAGTTTCTCATTTCTTTATATATGAAGATTCTACTCAATAGTAAAAGTTTATAGAATGAAATTTCTAGATTGTTCTAGAACATTCTATGTGCGCTCTATTAGAATTCCTCTAATAATGTGCATTCTATTAGAGATATTGCCAAAAGTCAAATAAAGCAATCCAATTATAACTTCTGTCTTCAATGATCATCATTTTGTGTGTAGATAAGAAATGTATATTAGAAATGTACGGTATGTATTAAATTATGTAGATAATATGAAATGTATGTAGACATGTTAGGGATCATGAAGGTTTGGGCTTTTCTGGGCAAAAATATCTCACAGGTCCCTAGAGAGATAGCATTCACAGGCAGACAGAAATATCACCATACAACCAGCCTCACAATACCTTCATGGTGCCTTGGCAGTATTGGTTAAGTATAACCAAGTCCAAAAGTGCCTTTGGTATGACCCAAACCTTTTGCAATAAGTTGCTATGAAATTTTAGTTTTTTCTTTAGTGGAATTTTCTGGTGATTAGCTCGCTTGCCTGCTTACTTACTAAATCCTTTAGATCAATAATGTCTAAGGCTATGGGGTTAATTTTATTCACTGCCAGACATTGTTTCAGCTCAACTTATGCCTTTTGGCAAACCACATACACTGTAACTACAACTTACCATAGTGACTGGGCCTGAGAAAACAGGGCATGTGGGCACAAACTACACCCTATCACAGAACAGGTCAGATCTCAGTAACAGAAGAGCATACTTGTATTCTGTTGCTTGTACTATATAGCTTACACATGTTTAATAAGTGGCAACGATTTCATGACTATAGCATATTAATGATAGTCATGAAAATTTGAAAAAATAGGCTAATTTAATATGCCCACATGCCCTGTTTTTGCAGGCCCAGTCACACATTTTTAATTCATGTTTACTGACTACTACACTTTTCATTATAGCACTAACTATCTATTTCAACCAATCAACATATCATGGTGATGAAGATGATGGACCAGCACAACCTGTACTAGTTCTCAGTAACCCATCATCAACTGATATTACTATCAGTGTGTTTAGTACTGATGGATCAGCTACTGGTAAGGATACATTATTACCTTCAACTTTAACCCATTGAAGATTCCTGTTTATAATTTACAGGAGGAGGTGTTGACTACAGTTCTGGACCATACAATGTGACAATACCTGCTGGACAGATCAGTGTTCCATTTGATGTTCCAATAAATGATGATAATGTATTTGAGGAAAATGAAGAATTTCTCCTCACAATTCATCAATCCTCATCACTCAATGGTGTGATTATTGGCAATCCAAATGTAGCAGTTGTGACCATAATGGATAATGATGGTAAGCTACTGTAGTAACACACAGGCTCAAATCAGAGATTGTAAATCACTTCTCCTGCTATAAACTGTTTGCATTCAAACATCACTTGTTTATCAGGGGTAAATCTCAGATTTTTTCAGGAGGGTGACTAGCCAAACTTTTGTGATTCCAAGGGGATGTGATGAATGCAGAAGTCAGGTGATAAGTGTCTATAGTAAAATTATGAGGTATATATTTTGTGCAAACCAAACTAGGGGTCTGGGGGGTATTCCCCCCCCCCATCCCCAAGAAATTTTGAAAATATGGCTCTCTATAAATGGAAAGTATTTTCAGAAATTTTATACACAATTGTCATTATTTTTAAGACTGATTTTGATGTGAGCATCACAATCATTTATTAACTGTACTATACCAAGCATTGAATTTAGCTAGACATACGATTATTTATGAATTATATAGTTTTAAATTAATCTGTAAGATGGAAACAGGTATATCTAGTTAAGGAGTGATTAAAACGTGATGCTGATGCTTTTAGAGATCAGAAAGTCATATTGTTAGCATACACGCTCACCGCCACAACCACTTTATTATAGGACCAATTAACACTTGTTGCATAACTTTATAAGCACTGTCAGCCACTGTGTAGCTTCTGTAGAACCTTTTAGTAGCCCCTGCATTTATCTTGTAATGGTCACATCCTTAAGTGAACAGGAACAGGGATGTTCATTCCCTCATTTCCTTACGCATGATTGCGGGAAAGATGACAAGGTGGTGGTCACCTCTTGTACCTGCAAAACTACAGTATTTTTCTAAAAATCAAATCTTATTGACAGAAGTCTTTGCAATAGGTCACTAGTATTTAATCATAAAACAACTCTTGTTTTAAATGAATGATAATGTCACTGAATAATTGTAATCGCCCGAGGTATGGCAATGTATAACTACACTGGTCATTTTACAAGCAAGTTTACGCTTACTGCACACATTAAGTTAAATGAGGTAAACAACGTTAACCATGATAGCAGTGGCTCAGTGGTTAAGGCTACACTGATAGAGGTCTCTGGTTCAAAAGCTGGTAAGTTTTTAAAATATTTATGCACCTTTTTACCCCACAGTGACTGTTCTATTATAGTATCTAAACACCTCTATAGCTGTTAGTGCAATTTCTTTTAAACCACAAAAAGCTTTGAGCTATTATGGTTAATTTATACTGATTTTAAAGTTATTCCCAAAAGTTTACCCTGTAGGTATGACAACAAGTCGGCCTTTTAGTGCAATTAATTGTCCGTATAGCTCTACCTATTTATCAGATTTGCACCTAACTTGGTATGTGATTTTGCCACAATACGTTCTTAAAGTGCACCAACATTCAAGAAAATATTTACATTTTATGATGGTAATTGTAGATAAAGTGTGAAACAGAATAATCTGAACCCCCCAAGGCCCTAAAGCAAAGGAAAAAATGAAGGAATTAAGCCAAACTTTGAGGGCTTATATTTCACGATTGCATTGGGCAACCTTGCTCCAATTTGGTATGTGGGGAGCTGAAGATGGAAGTGTAAAATTGATTTCAAGGGAACACAGAGCTACGTATGAGTGAAATTTGCACTTCTTTATCCCTGTCAATATAATTATGGTGTGGTACACCAGCTTTCTTGGACACTTGACACACTACCATGTGTCTTGATGTTATGTTCCATTTTAATTTTAAAAATTATCAATTGCTGAATAAATAATGTATACAATTGTGTTCATTGGTAGTGGTAACATTTAAATGGTGTTCATTGATAGTAGAAATGTTTACAGTTAATATTATCCATTTTAGAAAAAGAGATACCAAAAGTGTGCCCTCGTCTTAACAATCCAGTGAACGGGCAAGTATTCCCAGTGAGTGATGGAAAGACGTTTGTCTTTACCTGCAATACTGGGTACACTATTGTTGGACCAACTCTTCTTACCTGCACTGATGGAGCATGGAGTGCAAAGAGCCGAAGTGTGTGTCTGCCAAATCATTTGAAGATGCATATGGGAAATAGACATATACTGCTTATAGGTTGTTTTTCCTAACTGTTAGTATGTAGTTAGTTGCCCACATATAAAAAATGTGTGCTTTGCATTCTCATAAAACTACAAATTCTGATTGTTTTTCATGTAAAAGCTGCATCACTGTTAATGTGATTTGTAAGTACTGCAGTCTACACATTATTATTAATTTTATTTTGCATAAGTTGGCATAGCAGAAGAGAGTTATTATTACTAATATTATTAATGCTTTATAGTGACCAACACTGAAGGTCTGACAGCAACTTCTGAAGGGATGAATCCCTGTACTTTGATTTCAGAGGCACTGTTTCACTTCCAAGCTGTTGAAACACTTTGATGCAGCAGTTTCATTCTTTAATAAATCAGTGAACTGTGTTTAGAAAAAAACTACTTAACATCAGTAAGTGCTGGCTAAGTTTTTTATCAATCAGCTGTAAATCACTTCACTCCATTGGTGCCTTTCAGAGATGTGTCATCATCCACTAATGATAGCAATGCCAAAAATAATCTTAATGAGTAGATTTGGAAGCATGATATAAAGTCAACCCCAGATTCAAAAATGAAATTTATGGCTAGGTCTGTGAAAACAGGCCTTGTGGACACAAACTACAGGCTGTCACACAACATGTCATATCTCAGTATTGGATGAGTAGCACTCTGTAAATAAAGTCAAGTAAATCTTTATCTAATCCAAAACAGCCAAGCTGTAAAAAAAGAGTGTGGCCCTCAGAAAGGCTATGGTGAAAAAAGATGTGAAATCCAAGGTGGTGGCCAAGAAATGGCTGTGATGGTAGGTTAATGGTAAAAATTTTAATAACGACAATTCAGGTGAATTTTGTGCCAAGACCAAGCGGCACCAAATTCACCTGAATTGTTGTTATTAAAATTTTTACCATTAACCTACCATCACAGCCATTTCTTGGCCGCCACCTTGGATTTCACATCTTTTTTCACCATAGCCTTTCTGAGGGCCGCACTCTTTTTTTACAGCTTGGCTGTTTTGGATTAGATTTCACTTCTTTTTGTATTAATATACCCCAAAGCCGTCCTATGGCCGGCTTTAGGGCTTTTTAACCTGTCATTTTTTCTTTACTATATACAGGAAGAAGAAAAGATGAAGCAGGGTGATTTCTTTGTAGCTGACCTCTCTGCAAGGTGATCCTTCTAGCTGATCTCTCTACCGGATGACTTGCTTGTAGCTGAACTCTCTACCGGGTGATTTGTTTGTAGCTGAACTCTCTACAAGGTAACTTCTTCTAGCTGAACTCTCTACAGGGTGACTTGTTTCTAGCTGAACACTCTACAGGGTGATTTGTTTCTAGCTGAACACTCTACAGGGTGATTTGTTTCAAGCTGAACTCTCTACAAGGTAACTTCTTCTAGCTGATCTTTCTACAGGGTGATTTGTTTGTCTCTACAGGGCAATTTGTTTGCAGCTGAACTCTCTACATGGTAGTTTCTTTGTAGCTGAACTCTCTACAATGTAACTTCTTCTAGCTGAACTCTCTACAGGGTGATTTGTTTGTAGCTGAACTCTCTACAAGTTAACTTCTTCTAGCTGATCTTTCTACAGGGTAATTTGTTTGTAGCTGAATTCTCTACAGGGAAATTTGTTTGCAGCTGAACTCTCTACATGGTAGTTTCTTTGTAGCTGAACTCTCTACAATGTAACTTCTTCTAGCTGAACTCTCTACAGGGTGACTTGTTTGTAGCTGAACCCTCTACAGGGTGATTTGTTTGTAGCTGAACTCTCTACAAGGTATATAACTTCTTCTAGCTGATCTTTCTACAGGGTGATTTGTTTGTAGCTGAATTCTTTACAGGGCAATTTGTTTGCAGCTGAACTCTGTACATGGTAGTTTCTTCTAGCTGAACTCTCTACAGGGTGACTTGTTTGTAGCTGAACCCTCTACAGGGTGATTTGTTTGTAGCTGAACTCTCTACAAGGTGACTTCTTCTAGCTGATCTTTCTACAGGGTGATTTGTTTGTAGCTGAATTCTCTACAGGGCAATTTGTTTGCAGCTGAACTCTCTACATAGTAGTTTCTTTGTAGCTGAACTCTCTACAATGTAACTTCTTCTAGCTGAACTCTCTACAGGGTGACTTGTTTGTAGCTGAACTCTCTACAGGGTGATTTGTTTGTAGCTGAACTCTCTACAAGGTAACTTCTTCTAGCTGATCTTTCTACAGGGTGATTAGTTTGTAGCTGAATTCTCTACAGGGAAATTTGTTTGCATCTGAACTCTCTACATGGTAGTTTCTTTGTAGCTGAACTCTCTACAATGTAACTTCTTCTAGCTGAACCCTCTACAGGGTGATTTGTTTGTAGCTGAACTCTCTACAAGGTAACTTCTTATAGCTGATCTTTCTACAGGGTGATTTGTTTGTAGCTGAATTCTCTACAGGGCAATTTGTTTGCAGCTGAACTCTGTAATTGGTAGTTTCTTTGTAGCTGAACTATCTACAGGGTGACTTGTTTGTAGCTGAACCCTCTACAGGGTGATTTGTTTGTAGCTGAACTCTCTACAAGGTAACTTCTTCTAGCTGATCTTTCTACAGGGTGATTTGTTTGTAGCTGAATTCTCTACAGGGCAATTTGTTTGCAGCTGAACTCTCTACATGGTAGTTTCTTTGTAGCTGAACTCTCTACAATGTAACTTCTTCTAGCTGAACTCTCTACAGGGTGATTTATTTGTAGCTGAACTCTCTACATGGTAGTTTCTTTGTAGCTGAACTCTCTACAATGTAACTTCTTCTAGCTGAACTATCTACAGGGTGACTTGTTTGTAGCTGAACCCTCTACAGGGCAATTAGTTTGCAGCTGAACTCTCTACATGGTAGTTTCTTTGTAGTTGAACTCTCTACAATGTAACTTCTTCTAGCTGAACTCTCTACAGGGTGATTTGTTTGTAGCTGAACTCTCTACAGGGTAGTTTCTTTGTAGCTGAACTCTCTACAATGTAACTTCTTCTAGCTGAACTCTCTACAGGGTGACTTGTTTGTAGCTGAACACTCTACAGGGTGATTTGTTTCAAGCTGAACTCTCTACAAGGTAACTTCTTCTAGCTGATCTTTCTACAGGGTGATTGGTTTGTCTCTACAGGGCAATTTGTTTGCAACTGAACTCTCTACATGGTAGTTTTTTTGTAGCTGAACTCTCTACAATGTAACTTCTTCTAACTGAACTCTCTACAGGATGACTTGTTTCTAGCTGATCTCTGTACAGGGTGACTTGTTCCTAGCTGAACTCTCTACAGGTGATTTGTTTGCAGCTGAACTCTCTTACATGGTAGTTTCTTTGTAGCTGAACTCTCTACAAAGTGACTTCTTTTAGCTGATCTATCTACAGGATGACTTGTTTCTAACTGAACTCTCTACAGTGTGATCTGTTCATAGCGGAACTTTCTACTGGGTGATTTGTTTGCAGCTAAACTCTTTGCATGATTGTTTCTTTGTAACTGAACTCTCTACAAGGTAACTTCTTCTAGCTGATCTCTCTACAGGATGACTTGTTTCTAACTGAACTCTCTACAGTGTGATCTTTTCATAGCGGAACTTTCTACTGGGTGATTTGTTTGCAGCTAAACTCTTTGCATGATTGTTTCTTTGTAACTGAACTCTCTACAATGTGACTTCTTCTAGCTGATCTCTCTACAGGATGACTTGTTTCTAACTGAACTCTCTATAGTGTGATCTGTTCATAGCGGAACTTTCTACTGGGTGATTTGTTTGCAGCCAAACTCTTTGCATGATTGTTTCTTTGTAACTGAACTCTCTACAAGGTAACTTCTTCTAGCTGATCTCTCTACAGGATGACTTGTTTCTAACTGAACTCTCTACAGTGTGATCTTTTCATAGCGGAACTTTCTACTGGGTGATTTGTTTGCAGCTAAACTCTTTGCATGATTGTTTCTTTGTAACTGAACTCTCTACAATGTGACTTCTTCTAGCTGATCTCTCTACAGGATGACTTGTTTCTAACTGAACTCTCTATAGTGTGATCTGTTCATAGCGGAACTTTCTACTGGGTGATTTGTTTGCAGCCAAACTCTTTGCATGATTGTTTCTTTGTAACTGAACTCTCTACAAGGTAACTTCTTCTAGCTGATCTCTCTACAAGGCAATTTGTTTGTAGCTGAATTCTCTACAGGATGATTTATTTGAGCTGAACTCTCTACATGATGGCTTCTTTGTAGCTGAACTCTCTATTAGGTACCTTCTTTTAGCTGATCTGACTACAGAGTGACTTGTTTGTAGCTGAATTCCCTACAGAATAACTTGAAATGTAATATAACTGAGTAAATTATACATGCAGCTGAATGCTTTATTAGGGTGACTGTTCTATTAGAGTATCTCGATCTCGCATTTGCTGCACGTAGTTGCCTTTCGAATCATAACTCAGTGATTTGTAATCCGATTCTTCTGTACTACTGCAAGAACTTTCTATGATGATTATTCCAGCTACAAACTGATTTTCAGCTCGTTGCTCTAAGCGGTTTGCCTGGTAGACACCAAAACTAATAGTTTTTTTATTCATAAAAATCGATCGCGTAATTTTGACACAGGTTGGGTTTTGTGTCATATCTCCATGGTCTTTATCCCGATTCCTTTCAAACCACAAAAAGGCACTCCTATGATGGTTGCTCCATCTACATATCAATTTTCAACTGATTCCTCCAAGGGGTTTACCCTGTAGGCGTGACAGACCTTCGACCTTATTTTACGCAAATAATCGGTCATAACTCCGTGAATGTTCATCGGATTCCTACCAAAGTTGGTACGGAGATCCGCCTTAATGAGCCCTTTAAGTGTGCCAAATTTCAGCCCAATCCAAGCACGCATGCGTGTTTTATGGCGAATTTTGCGAAATGTGCGTCCGGGCTGGGATCTTTAAGTATTACATATATGTAGATAGTTTTTTTTTTTGTGTATTGTAATTTAATTTACCTTTAGTTAATGTAAGTCTTGCCAGGGCTCCTGTACTGATCCATCAGCACATGGTACCCCTGTGTCTAGGCCCCTGTATGCTTGTAATGTATATTTTGTCTTAATCATTAAGACGTTTATTCTTTCTTTCATGAAGAAGAAGAAGAAAAAAACGAAGAAATTAAAAACGAACTTTTGTTCGCTCGTATCTCGGAAATGGCTGGAGCGATTTTCTTCAAATTTGGTATGTAGACTCCCCTAACTGGGCGGCATGTCTCTAGCAAATTTGGTTCCAATCGGATAAGGGATCACAGAGCTACATAGGTGTGAAAATTGCGTTTTCTTTCTTCCTGTTAATATACTCACGGGTGGCACGCCGGCTTCTTGGGCCGCACGACACACTACCGTGTGTCTTGATTTAATAAGGGGCAAAATTGAGCATGATGACATGATACACTAATGAGTCATAAAACTTTAAAAACAGTGAGTAATTTTGTGGACCCATGAACATGCCTATTTTTACAGTGTCACATTATTTTATTTAGGAAATGTTCATAAAAATTAACACTGCAACATTGCAAACCTAACTAGGATAAAATTAATAACATAACAAGAGTGTGTTTAGGGGGTTCTTTGGTTTACAGAACCCCCTTTTGAAATTTCAACTTGTGGACAGCTTGCAACCAAAATACCAGCTTATCTTAGTTTGACAGCACTGATAAATACATCACACGATGAATTTAAAACAGCACAGGGAGTATAGTAATAGTGTAATAGACAAACGTTGCCTATGCATTGAAACATATTAATTATGATCGAGATACTCTTAAACTAACAAAACTACTCTAATAGAACATTCATAATGGAATACAATCTTTAATATTAGCTAGATAATTACAGCTAAATTAAATGATTTCAATGAGAATTGGAGTAATCATTGTTCATAGATCACTACAGCACCTGGCAAGCCATATGCATAAATCATAAAATTAATGATATTTAGGACTTAAAAAAGGAAACATTTATATAAATTTACTATAGTTTTAAAAATATTTTAATGCTCAAAATCTGTCAGCTACTGGGAGTTGCACCCACAGACCCCTACAATTATACATAATAACATGTATACAACCATTGAAATCTGGAAACTGCCCTGGATATACCCTACATAAACCAGTTAACCAGATCTGTACTTGGAAAAATCACAGACTTTTGGGGGTATATTCTTGTTGCACGATATCTATGTTATGCCTATGCAGCAATATTAATTTTGCCATTTTCCGTTATGACATCTGGCAACCAAAAATGTATCCTGGATGGGGTAGAGGCTGAATTCATGATTGTGGGCTTTTATGCAGGGGTATATATAAACCATCTATTGTACCTTTAAGTGTAGACTTTAGTAATGGCCTATAGCTGCTGTCTGCAATATCAGTTGAAGAGCCTGAAAGCTGCATGCATGCCACATTATATTTGTAAATGTATCTAGCAGTGAATAAAATGGTTACAGCATGATAAACTGACACCAGTATAAAATAGTATACAGTAGCTATGTATGTAGGTCATTGATATCATGACACAAATTTTTGTAAACAAATTGTTGAGACACAGCTGGCATGCCACACCTTGACAGTAATAGGTCTTACGTATCTAAGTACCAGAACAGAATTAAACTTGCATATGCTAATTAATTAAATACAGTGATTTATTATCCAATACCTTAGCTAGAAATCTAGATTGATTAATTGTACCTATTTATGTTCCCACATGCCCATTTCTTGCAGACCCTGTCACTTATAGGAAGTACAGAGAAGGACCACTGTTGCTATGCACAGTACCTGGAAGGGTAAACAATAATAGCTACCAAGTATTGCAAAAATATCTACCACATTCCTGATCTTTACTGCCACCTTTGGTTTCACAATTGTTTCACCCAGGATGTTAAAGGCCACACCCTTTTTGGCCTATGTTACAGTTTGGCACTTTAAGTGTGGATTTCATCTCTATTTGTACTCTATATGGCCCCAAAGCCAACTGTAAGAGCTGGCTTTGGATTTGCCCACGTTATTTTATTTTTTACAGACTCAATAATGAAATTTTAAGGAATTCTAATAGAATGCACATAGAATTTTCTAGAGCTATCATCGCTAATTATTATTAAGTAGTTTAGCCAGTAGTGACATGAACAGCCATGATAGCTGTGAATGGTTAAGGACTTGTGTGTTCAGTGTGGAGGTCCTTGGTTCAAACTCTGGCAAGTTCTTTTGATGAACTTTGTTACCCGTGGAGACTGTTCTTTTAGAGTATCTAAACACCGTCATTTATAATTGTTTGTTCTTGCGTTGTAGCTCTTGTAACACCACTCATAACAACACTCGAAAATCAATGCTGAATCATCGAAAATAAATGCTGAGTTCTAAACCCTCGAAAATAAATGCTAAATGCTGAGTCATCGATGAATCAAGCACTGCATCACGTGATCAAATATGCACGTGATTTATGGTAAAAATGGTTAAGGACTGCTGGTTCAATTGGTCGAGACATACAACGTATAGCAACTGCAATAACCTTGATTGGTCGTGTTATACGTGTGTCAGGTTAGTACAAACCATGAATATAGTTGATGGTATCAAGACACACGGTAGTAGTCTCGTGCCCAGACCACTTTTTTCTTTTTGTGTGGGGGCGGAGAACAAAAGGGTCTGGTGGAACTCCAATACATTTTTAACGAAGCAACAATAGTAAATACGGCGCGCGTACCCAAGGATGCAGCCTTGCTAAGCAAACGCGCCCCGTATTTCCTATTGTCGCTTCGTTACCAAGCCTTTGCTACTCATCACAACTAATCAACGATCCCCAAAAGTTGTAGATCCGGCTGCACAAAAAATGTATTGGAGATCCACCAGACCCTTTTTTTCTCCGCCCCCACACAAAAAGAAAAAAAAGCGGTCTGGGCACGAGACTAACACGGTAGTGTGTCGTGCGGCCCAAGAAGCCGGCGCGCAACACCCGTGAGTATATCGACAGGAAGAAAGAAAACGCAATTTTCGCACCTCCGTAGCTCTGTGCTGCCTTAATGCAAAAAGACGATTTTTGCTGTGGACATTCCCTCCAACTTCAGCACTCTACATTCCAAATTTGAGCGAAATCGCTTCTAGCGTTCCCGAGATATGCGACTTCAAAAATTGGCTTAGTTTTTCTTCGTTTTTTTAATTTTTCTTACTCTTTTCGCACACTTACAAAAACCACTGTAAAATGCGAACGCAATATCCGATTTCCTTGAAATTTGGCACACAGAAGGGGAGTATAAAGGCGCATCTCTGTACCAACTTTGGCTGGAATACGATAAACAGGCAAAGAGTTATTAGCGATTATCCACGAAAAATAACACCAATATGTTGTCACGCCTACAGGGTAAACCGCTTATGGGAAGAAGCTGAACATCGGTGGGTGAATAGGTTAACTGTTGAACCTCACACCGTTTGTGGTTTGAAAGAAATCTAGCTAAAAACCAGAAAGATACAACGAAAAAACCAACAGTGTGTAACAATTACGCAATCGAGATTAACTAATTAAAAAACGACTACTTTCCACGCCCACCAGAAAAACCGCTAGGGTAATGCTTTGAAATTTGCTGTACAGATGGAGTAATCATCTTAGAAAGGATCTTCAATGGTGCAGAAGAATCAGGCTTAAAGCCACGGAGTTATAATACTCTAATAGAGCAGTCACCCTGAAAAGAATTCAAAAGATCAGCTAGAAACTAGTAACCTGTATAGAGATAAGCTACAAACAATTCACCCTGTAGAGATATCAGCTAGAAGAAGTTACCTCGTAGGGAATTCAACTACGTAGTTCAGCTAGAAGAAGTCACCTTGTAGAGAGTTCAGCTACTAACAAAGAAACCACCATGTAGAGAGTTCAGCTACAAACAAATCGCCCTGTAGAGGGATCAGCTAGAAGAAATTACCCTGTACAGAGTTCAGCTACAAATAAACCATCATGTAGAGAGTTCAGCTGCAAACAAATCACCTGCAGAGAGTTCAGCTACAAACAAATTACCCTGTAGAAAGATCAGCTAGAAGAAGTCACCTTGTAGAGAGTTCAACTACTAACTAGTGACGCTGTAGAGACATCAGCTAGAAGAAGTTACCTTGTAGAGAGTTCAGCTACAAACAAATCATCCTGTAGAGAGATCAGCTAGAAGAAGTTACCTTGTAGATAGTTCAGTTACAAACAGTTCACCCTGTAGAGAGATCAGCTAGAAGGACTCACCTTGTAGAGTGTTCAGTTCCAAAGAAACCATGCACCATGTAGAGTTCTGTAATAAATATATGTATTATATATATACATGTATATACATATATATAATTATATAATTTTTACATTTATTGATAAAATCAGAAATATTTAAAGTATTCATCTGCTTCATCTTTTCTTCTTTCCTGTGGAAAAGAAAAAAAAGGATAGGTTAAAAAAGCCTCAAAGCTGGCCATAGGCCAGCTTTGGGGTATACAAATACAAAAGGAAGTGAAATCTAATCCAAAACATCCAAGCTGTAAAAAAAGAGTGCGGCCCTCAAAAAGGCTGTGGTGAAAAAAGATGTGAAATCCAAGGTGGTGGCCAAAAAATGGCTGTAATGGTAGGTTAATGATAAAAAAAATTACAATTCAGGTGAATTTTATGCCAAGACCAAGCGGCACCAAAATTAATCTGAATTGTTGTTATTAAAATTTCTACCATTAACCTACCATCACAGCCATTTCTTGGCCGCCACCTTGGATTTCACATCTTTTTTGCAATAGCCTTTTTCAGGACCGCACTCTTTTTTTACAGCTTGGCTGTTTTGGATTAGATATTATTAACATGATGAATGTTTTGGTTACTTGTCACATGTTGCAGGCACGTGATGTGTCGAATACAAGCCAAGCCTGGACTGCATGATGCGGGGTAGGTAATAACAGTGGACCCGGGGACCCACGGAAATCTAACTCTTCTTGGAATATTTTACACTTCACAGTATTCTATACTTGTACTAGATACTTCTGCAAGCAGTCTTGCATGGCCAATCCACCCTCGCGGCGTCTTGCACGATGTTTACACCAATTAGAAACTATAAGCGCCTCTGAAAAAGTGTCTGAAGCTGACTGGATTAATTACAGGTCACTCGCTATTTTCCGTATTTGTTTGCACAATGTTTCTAAACTTTAGTAGCTAGGTGACATAATAGACTAGCATGCTCATTGTGCAGAAGGCGAACAATTATCAGCTACGCCAAGCTAAGCAACACCAGCTCTTCATACGTCATGGTGCATTTGCACAATGTTCCTGAACTACTCTAGTAGCTATGTGGCATAATAGACTACTATCATATAGTGCTTACTGTGCAGCAGGCAGTGGTCTATAAATGCAGTCAGCTTCAGTCACTTTTTAGAGGCGCTTATAATTTCTAATTAGTGTAAACATCGTGCGAGACGCCTAGAGGGGCGAAAAAGTGGATTGGCCATGCAAGACTACTTGCAAAGGTACTTAGTACAAGTATAGAATATTGTGAAGTGTCCAAGCAGAGTTGGATTTCTACGGGTCCCCTGGTCCCGGGTCCCACTGTTTTTACCTACCCCATGATGTGTACCTGGAAGAAAGTATTGCCAACTATAAGGGATTCAAATGTGGAGGGCTCCTGTCTGCTGAGAAATCATTGAAGTTAGCTGTCAGTATTGCTAATAATTATTATGTCATTGTCTGGAAATGGAAGTTTCATTCATTTCATTTTCATTTTATTAATTAGCAAAGCCACACTAAAGGGGTAAAACGCTAATATCAAAATTAAGTTAGTTATTAGTTAATACAAGTTTAAAATCTGCAAGGGATAGGTTATTAATGTTATTGATTTGGAGACTGTTCCATTCAGGTATTGTTTTGGGGAAGAAGGAGAATTTGTAAGTATCACAAGAGGTTTGAATGTGGTAAAATTTACAGGGATGATTTGATCTAGTTGATGTCAGTCTTGCGGGTGAGGGTAAATATTGTTCAGGTATTAATTGAAGATGATTTACAACTTTGAATGGTAGGATCAATCTAAGATATTTGCGATGACTTTGGAGTGTTGGCCATTTCAAATCATTTAGCATCACAGTTACACTGTCCAAATTATTATTCCATGGTTTGTTGAGAACAAATCTTGCTGCTCTGCGTTGAACTGACTCTAGTTTGTTGATGTCTGTTTGATGGTGAGGGTCCCAAATAGGAGCACAATATTCAAGTAGTGGAAGCACTAGTTATTTGTATGCTTGTTCTTTCAAGTAAGTAGGGCAGGTTCTTAGATTTCTTTGTAGGTTTAGCTAGTATAACAATAGGGTTAGAGTTTCTATAAACTGTATAGACAGTAATTTTAGCTAGATAGATGCACAAACAGCACCTTTTATTGTCACTGCCCAAGGGCACATTTTGTGTATGCATGATTTCCATTCAAGTATGCTTCAGGGGAAGTGCACAGGCTTTCCCCAAAGTCATTTGTGCACTTCAAATCCAAATCCCCTTCCAGAAATTAAAATCCTGGCTACACCCCTGATTGCAACACAAATGGTTTAAACAGTTTCTGGCACAGAAAAATGTGCCCTATAACATCCAAAGTCCTGGAAAATCCCACAAGGGGAACTTGAAGTGACCTTTCGCATGAACTATTATAGCCAATTTTGCCAAATAAAAAAATTGTATTTCCGCTTCCATTTCAGCAGTGCATAATCCAAACTATTCAAATTTGAATCAAATGATTGGCCTCACTATAAGGAACAAGTTGATACTTGTTTGGTATCCATAGCTTAATTTGTTCTAAAGTTATCATTTTACTTGATAAAATTGTCACCATGTGAATTTGTGATCACTTGTATTACATTATAATAATTATCTGGTTGATTTGAGTTTGATGTATATATGTGACTGAATTTGACAAAACCCGGCTTCGACGCACAAAGCTTCTTTAGGAGATATGGCGATTTTAAGTAATCATTGTGTAATAACTTCCCAGTGCCTACAGCTGTGCAAACAAAATTTGCACCAAGTATGCATCTATTTACTAGCTATCACTGAGTGGGTGTATACATTTCTGATACCCAAAATTAGCCCTGTTTTGGGCAGCTTTTCTCGAGTGGGTAATAATATCACAGGTGATAGTAATAGGGTGGGAGGGTGGGGGTGGACGGTGGTCTTAATATAGGGGTATAAAATGAAGCAAGAAGACGATTGGAATCCAGAGGCCAAGTTTGGGCTCTCCATGGCCCTCAAATCACTCCATGGCCCTCAAATCACTCCAAATTGACCGAGAACACTATTGGTGAGCTCTCTGTGAAGTCCCAGCTCACTACACACCATTATCACAAAGCCATGGCCATTCAATGGCGCCAATCTCCCACTCGTGGCTTTGACAGGGTCGGAAGAAAGCTGCCACAGAAACCAGACTTGCCAGTCCTGAAGGAAGTACAGTGTGGAATGTGATAGTGTATTAGGCCAGCAATCCATTTCTGGTAAAAACGTAAGTTTGATTTTGTGTGTGTGGAAGCCTTGTTATGTGAAATCCGGTCACATATACAAATTGTCAGCATTTACACCAAGCTATAACTTCACAGAAAAAGATAAATTTTATCATTGTGATTCAAAGAGGAGTTGTGAGAAGTACTGAAGGATGTGGAGCAGGAAATGAACCAGAAACTAACAAAATGTTCTGGACATCTGAAGTACTAGATATTACACCACCTGTTATCACACTATTACACAGTCCAATATTGAGTAATGGTAACATTTCTTTGTGATGGGAGAGTAATGAGAATGTAACATGGGGATATAGTCTTGTAGTAAATTCCACAACATCTTCAGTTTAGTGTTCAGGAGCTAACTGGAGAGGATATAATCTCAGTGAGGGTAGGTATGAATTAATGATCACTGTAACTGATGATGCTGGCAATGTGGCGACATTAGTATACACATTTGAGATTGATCTGACACCACCTACTGTTACTATAACAGATGGACCTCCGCCATTGTCTAATTAAGTCACAACAACCTTACAATTTACATGTAGTGAGTCTCTAGGATGCTCTTACCACTGTCAAGTTTATTCTGACAATATGAACATGCTTGTCCTATCTGTGCAATGTGATAGTGGAGTATTACTACACCTTCTCTACAAAACAATGCCGACTATACACTGTCTGTAGCTGCTACAGATTATGTTGGCAACAGCGGTCAGCCTGAAAACTATCAATGGGAAACAGATTTTAGTAATCCACAAATTTATGACATTGATGATACAAGTGCTCAATGTAGTGATACAAGTCCCAATAGCACAGGCCCAGTAACACAATGGATAAGTGACGGAAAATTGAATTGCAACAGCAGTTCGTCAGTCTCAAGCAAATCTTCAACCTCAAAACACTTGGTACAGGAAGCGTATGACTCCAATGTTTTAGTTTTAAACATTTCTGATGTAGGCTGATAATACTCTCCTTAGTGTGGTTGTCTTCTTTCAGAACATAACAAGCAACATAAATCAATAGCTAAATAAGTCAGCTGTAAATCCACTAAAAGTTCCCACAATTTTACACAGCTTTCCAATTCTCCAAGTGAAATTTCTAAAACGTTTAAACCTTCTAGCTTTCAATGAGTAGCAATTGCACGTAAACCTTGCAAGCTTTTTAAACAGTTAACATTTTCCTTCAAGTTTAACTGTTGCAAGTTGGGGCAAGCTATAGCTAGTTGCTCTAGATGTTCACAAAAGAAGCCACATTTAGCAGCAAGAAGCCACATTTAGCAGCACTGAAACGTGTCAAAAATTCAATATTATTAATGTTCATAGGAGTACGGTGAAGATGGTGGCTATTCTTCACTACACCCTTGTGCAATACATAACCATTAGCAGTACTATGCTCATTTAACAATATATGATCTTGTTCCAATCCTGACAATCCACAATTTTTGGCAATAACAAATGAAGTGCTAAAGGATGGCATAAAGCTAATCTCAATGCGTAATAGAGGAAATACAGGAACCAAATCAATGATGATCCTAAATGCACAATACAAATTAAAATAGCCAACATGATGATGTGGTTGTGATACGGAGTTCTTGAACAACATCCACCAATAATGAAGTACATGACCAATTTTACCATCACTAACAACATTTAATGTATGTGGTACTAGCATTGATGCTGTCCACTCATTAAGCAAAAACACTAATGCTTCAGTACGTGAGGAATACTTCACTTGTTCTCTAATTGTAAGTTCTTTGATGGTACAACCATAGACAGGATACCCCACTATCAAAAGTAGTAATTTAACATCATTTTTTGACACCCACAAAACATCTAAATATTGCAGTTTCTTCATAGATTGCATGATGGCCCTCAGTTGGTTGACACTTAGTTTAACTGAAGGCAAACTAAGTCGTAGGACGTTATTACAATATTGTAACGATTTCACATGTATGGCGTGATTCGGAAATGATAACTGTTTCACGTGTCTACCACACGACTTCAACACATTCTCAATACAACGTTTTTCACGAAAATCATAATGTGGCCAGATAAAGTCCCTCCACAACGACGGGGTTTCCACTCCTGCTTTTAGTAGTTGTGAAACATAGCGTAGTTTCACTCTGTCGCGTGTGCTCGAGGGGTCAGCAACGAGGTAAAACTCGCGTACAAGATTTTAAATCTTGAGATTTACAGAGACTTATAAAGATTTACAGAGATTTATAAAGATTTTCAGATTTACTGATTTGTCAAGATTTTCTCAGATTTATAAAGACTTACTCTGCAGATTTATCAAGGTTTTCAAGAGTTTTGCTGACAGGCTTAAGCTGCACGTTTATATCGTCACATAATTTCATATGTAAGAAGTAGTCTTGTAGATCCATTTGTGACTAGGATCCTTGCTGCAATTAAAAGCAATCAATAGGTAAATTTACACTAAACCAAGCAATCAAGAGGTCCTAAATTTGGATGATCAAGCACCTTAGCCATTACACGAGAGTTTACAAGACTTTGCTAAATCGTAAAGCAATCAAGGCACCTTTTCGGATGAAATCAAATGATCAATTTCACCAATCAAAAATCTTTATCCCAGTTGCAAAGACTGTGTAGGCAATGACTAGCCCTTGTACTGTGAAAATTTATACAATATACCACGTGTTCTATTAAAACTAAATTAATGAAGTCTGAAAAGTACATCAATATCATGATAACAATAAACTACAAACTCTTTTGACAGTTATTATATATAATGCCACTTATTTTCTTCCTTAACTGTACTGCTAATCCAGCTCAGATGATACCACTCTTTACACTTGTTGCACAATACCATCCTGGTTCCATCATCTGTGTTTCTACAGTAGCAAAATACATCTATTGTGATTGTATTAGAAACTCCAATTCTCCTCTGTCTTACTACAGGGAATGACTGGATAACACCATTTTCTAAACATCTTAGTGATTTCTCATGACCTTTTGCCAGTGGTTGTACACAAACGTACTGGAGTTTTCACCATGAGTAAGTGTTGCACAGTGTGCAGCAGCAAACACACCACAGTCGTTTTCTCCAGCCTGCTTGTAATTAGTATTAGCAAATCTTACTGTAATGTGCTTCTTTGGTGCTTTTATCAATTGTGCGAGTGATTTTGTACTTTGATGCAATGTAAAATCATGTATAGTTACATCATGTCAGAACCTGGATCCATTGTAGCTAGATTCTATTATCCAGTGGTTTCCATTTCCATGCAATTTTTGCGATCGTTAAATCCAAGGCTACATCAATGCGGAAGTTGCTGCAAGCTCGGTTGAGTGTTTCGATGTTACTAGTGGGGTCACTCGATCGAGGTGTCACTTTCATTGCAATTCACTCCATCGCTGCTTCTATCGAATTGTCTCTCGGATTGCCCACGCCTTAACCCCCAGATGATCGAGCAGGCAATAGCCTTGTTGAATTCATGCATTGAATTGATGCCTCGCTTGATGCTGCTACTTGTTTCCTCGAGTATAAGTTTTTCTTCTCCATTTCATAGACAACCGCAACTAAATAGGATGTGAGAGTGTAATTACAAAAGCGACCTAAACACGAGGCACAAACCTTCTATCAATCTTACACTTGCAGCTGCACGCGGTAACACCTTCAAAAACGTGCTGCTACTATGACGCATTAATCACGTGCGATGCGTTTACGCTAATTTACGGAAGATTGCGGATAATTTTCATTCGAAGATTTAAGATTTACAAAGATTTATACTTAGATTTTTACCCTAGCGTACGAGATTTTTTTCAATTCAATTATTAGCTTTATAGTGCAATGTTACAGGTGTACATGGTTGTACAACAATAAAAGTGAGTTTGTATACAATTGCACTAAAGGTAATCTGGTAAGTACCAGATCCCATAACTTAAATTAAGTACTTATCATTACTTATATAATTACAATTAGCTGCTAAATGTATCAAAGTTAGGTGGCTTGGGATGTTTGGAGCAGATGCTACAAGGACATGTAAAATGGAAACTATACTGGTTATCTGGATCGAAGTTTCTCATAAAATGCTGCCATATGATTTTAGTTAGTTGAAATTTAATGGTAACAAAGGGTTGAGTTAGGTCAATTACTGGTAAGCTGTTGAAGGTTCGAGGAAGTCTGTTGAAGTAGAAGTTTCTTTGTTGATTAGATGATATAAAAACATGTTCAAGTTTGTTGATGGAAGAAGACCTAGTAGAATGATGACATTTACGCTTGGTTGCGGACCCCTCGCGTGTGCTAGTAACAAAAGAGAATATGTACACTAGCAACTCTATCGGAAGAGCCACTAAAGTAAACAGAGTGGGGTGGTCAATAAACAACTCGGAAGATTTATCCTTGACAGTTTGCTCCATCTTGACAGCCTAAACCGGCGCGTATAAGTCTCCAAATGATGACACAATATTGAGGGACTCGAGTGAGAGAATTTTGATCCGAATCAGCTCTCAGTAGTTGTAATGTTGATTGAGAATAACTGATTCTGATTTAAGGTCGAAACATACGTACTTCTATAGCAGCGGCGGAGGAAGTAGTTGATATGAGGGGGGGCTCCGCTGAGCTGACCCAGACTTATTTCTATAGTTTGGTAAGGTGAGACCAAAAAAAAAAAAGGTCACAACCATTTACAAGAGCTTTCCACCTCACCAGCTACCATTTCTAGCTGATAAACTACATAAAAATCCTTATGATCTATACCATATGCGTATTTTGTACCATACGCGTATGGTACATACCATATGCGTATACGCGGGTACCGTATACGCGTACGGTACAACCATACACGTACGGTACAACCATACGCGTACGGTACAACCATACGCGTTTGGTACGGAAAATCGTACTAACCTGGTATGCGTATAATAATTTATTAAGCTGAAGGTTTTTGCAATGCTGTACCTATTGACTACGCCGGATGGCACTCTAGATCTGCTCTCATTTCTTTTCGGGGAAGGGGGGAGGAGCTAGTCTCGCTTAGCAGTTTCTGTTCAGTGAAGATCGAGATACTCTAATAGAGCAATCATATTTTGATCTGATTAGCTATTCTATTCTCTAGAGTTGAGATGTATTCAGCTTTACTGCGATTTAATAAGACATAATTTGCTTTACTGCATGATGCAAACCTATTTAAAATAAAGCATTTCTTAAAATAAAAGAATATTGATGGCATGATATCATGCATGACTATATATATAAGTGATAAAACTGTCATCTTGATTTAGGACAATATATGATATAAAAACAATCATGAATTCATCACACTGTTGGTAGATCCAGTCTTGAATTGTGTTAAGCAGGGGCGGATCCAGGAGCTGGCAAGGGGAGGGGCACTAACAGGCTAAGTTGTAAGTGGTTGGGGAGCCAGAGTCTCTAGTTCAGTGCTGCATTTTTGAAACAGCAAATAATCACCTCTTAGTAGTATCTCACTGTTTCAGATGGTTGCGAAGTGATATAAGTTGTTTAAAAGGCTCCGAATGTTTCAAACAGCAGCAACATATAAACAATTTGTCTTGCCTATTTTAGAGTATTGTTCCCCAATATGGGATCCATATCACCAAACCAACATACATCAAGTAGAGATGGTCCAACATAGAGCTGCTCGTTTTGTCACAGGTCAACCATGGAGACGAAATAATAGAGACAGCATCACTAACATCCTTGAAAACTTGCAATGGCCTACACTGCAAGAACGTCGCAATCAGCTAGACTAGTTTTACTATATAAAGTACTACATGATTTATTAATTATACCAAACTGTTATCTCCCATTTAAATCTACTGTATTACGGACCCGACACTCACACAACTTTAAACTAGTACCTTACCAACCAAGAATTGATGTATAATATTCTTTCCTCCCAAGAACTGTACCAGAATGGAATAGATTAGATGATGAGATTATTGAGACTGACTGTGTTGAAGAATTTAAGCAAAAATTAGCCCCTTCTATGTATATAGTTAAGTAACTTATCGTAAGGCTCCTATTCGGTGATTATTAGTTTCTCATCCAGCCTTTCTAATTATTATGATGCGGGCGGGAGGGTATTACCATTATACCATTATTTTATAATATTAACACACTGATGTACAGACCTTGTCCAAATTGTCTTTTTTTCTTACTACAAACATTTCCTTCACCAGCTGATTCTACTTTTCGTGATCGCCAACTGTTTTTCGACAGTCAACTGAAAGCCTGCTTTGATGAAGTCGATAGAGTGCGATTGCAACTGGCACTGCAGCAATTTGCTAAGGAAAACAACAGTTCTCCTGGTGATATATAGCGCATTGTAGCGTTCATCAACAAAAAATTATAACAGTTTGGTATCACGTGTTCTTCTGAGCATGCGCAGAGTAAATAATGGCTTACCATGCGGTAGCTTAAGAAGGATGCGGGCGGTGGATGAGAAACTAATAATCACCAAATAGGGGCCTAATTGTATA
Organism: Dysidea avara; assembly: GCF_963678975.1. NCBI lineage: Eukaryota > Metazoa > Porifera > Demospongiae > Dictyoceratida > Dysideidae > Dysidea > Dysidea avara. The sequence goes on along the minus strand of NC_089272.1, from coordinate 3,412,075 downwards.
TATTTTATAGTTTATTATTGTAATTGTACATAATTATGTATATAATTAAGTAACTTGTCGTAATTGTACATACTTATATAGTTAAGTAACTAATGGAAATTGTACACATGTAATTGCACATCAGCATTATACCCCTGGAGGATCCTGCTGATTAACAATAAATAATCAAGACACACGATAGTGTGTCGTGCGGCCCAAGAAGCCGGCGCGCCACACCGTGAGTATATTAACAGGCAGAAAGAAAACGCAATTTTCACACCTATGTAGCTCTGTGATTCCTTTTCCGATTGGAACCAAATTTGCTAGAGACGTGCCGCCCAGTTAGGGGAGTCTACATACCAAATTTGAAGAAAATTTTTTTTTCCCGGGCTTGATGGACTGCCCTTGCCTACCACCCCCAGCACATAAATGGCCTGTGCTGGACAAACCGGGACTTTCTTAGTCCACGGTAAACTGAGACTCTGCCCGAATCAGCTCCACAATTGGGGGAGTCTTAACATAGTGACCGATGGATGAGCGGGCTCCGCGGATGCATTGTATGGAGGACCGCAAGAGAGAAAAAGATAGACAGCACCTTAACCACCCCATGACAACAGAGTAATCATCGCCCCACTTGTTTGAAAATTGATGAGCCAAGCGTTGATAAAAAACAGAAGCCTCATGAGCCAGACTACCAGAGGCAGACATTACCAGGGGGATAAAAGAGGCATGCTCCTCCTCACGAATTCTCTGAGCATACGCACCTTTCTTAATGTTCTCGTGCCTCCGATAACAGGAGGCCAGTGATGAGGACGCATTAGAAGCAGCCAGAGGGTTGAACACCCGCACATCCACAAAACATCTTTCACTTCTTCCACCCCAAAAACCATTCATGGCGATGTCAAGACGGGCACCATCTTGGATATTGGCAGAAGCAGGGTAGTCCTGCTGTGAAACCGGCTGGAGCTCTGGTTCAACAGCTACCTGAGAGCATACTTCAGTCAACAGGGTAGCAGTTAGATCTCTGATCTCATTGTGTCGGATAGGAGGTAAGCCACCCTTGGGACAGGATAAAGCATGCTCCACTGAAAAGGAAGTCCCACATGCACAGTGAGCAGGAGTCCGCTGAGGAGACCACCCATAACGTAGTGCCACGGCATCGTGAAACGCGGACTTATGCAGTGCAAAGCCATGTTCCTGTAGGGGCCGAGTGGTAAGCCAGTTGAAGGCCCCTTTGGCTGAGGCTAGATCTAAAGCTCGTTGAGAGGAGGGATCTAAGTGGGTACGCAAACTGGAAGATCTATCCGAATAGTTGGAAGATTTGGAATTGCGGATTGCAGACTTGCGAGATAGCTGTTCTGTTTTAACAATAGCCGAATTTGTACCCCGGTCCAGAATGAATTGTGAAAGAGGCTCAGTAATGTGACACGAGGCTGAATACTCCTCAGCTGCAATAAGAGTTGGGTTTATGATACCCAAACCACCATATCGAGGTGGAAGGGCAAATAATTTACGGATTGTGTCATTTGGTGGAGAGCAACCCATCAAAGTAGGGATAAGTACCAGCCGGATGTTGTCCTCAAGGGGTTGTAAAGCCTCTGATATGTTTGGAGTAGTGCGACAAAGGTAGAGCCAATGGCTTGACAAGCCATGAGTGAGAGCGGAATAAGCAGCATGCGGCTGAACTTGTGCGAACTTGGCAAACCGTGTAATCTCTGCTGACCAACCAACAACCTTGTCCCTCACAAATTCCTGGACATAAGCGTTTGAACCAATGGCAGCCCCAAGGTAGGGACGGCTCGCAGAAGTAATTTGAACATCAGTATCTGAGAACAGAGTAGTAGCAATTGAATGGAACCTTTCCTTAGAAACCAACCAAGTTTTAGGAGCATTCACAAAATAGCCAAAAGCAGGTCCCTTAATACAGAGCTGGCTCCACCAGATGAGCAAGTCCTGTATACTGCCACAAGCACAAGCATCATCAGCATACCAGACCTGGTCCACTGTCCCATGAAGTTGATTGATTAAAGGCACTGTAGCAAGGGCATACATAGGCATAGCTAGTGGGTCTCCCTGTGTAGTACCCTCCTCTGATAAAATAACCTCCCCAGAAACAAGCAAAGAGGCTGGAGACCTATAAATATTGATCAGAATAGTGGAAAGTGGCGGGCACAGTTGTCTGATGTTGTGTAGAGCCACCAAACGGTTCAGCGAGTTAAAGGCATTGGAGGCGTCCACCAGCAACACAGCCTAAGTGCTTCCTTCCTCAAAAACCTTTCGGACAGCATGAACCGCAGCCTCCGCCCCAGAAAGTTGCCCCGCACAAAGTTGGTGTGAACCAGCTGCCTCCTGAATGTCATCCCGCAGGATGACCAGCACAGCCTTAGCAACAATACGTCTCATAACCTCACACACACCAATAGGCCGCACCCCAGGATTTTTATCCAAAGCAATGAGGCGACACACCAAAAAAGGCGAGAGCAAATCTGGGGAGAGGAAAACAGTACATAAACGACGAGCAAATGAGGACATTGCAACACACAATTCACCTGAAGCAGAGTGGAATGAGGTACAAAGTCGACGCCAACCACGAGCGTCGATCCCAGAGGGTCCAGCCGCACCAGATGTTCGCAAAGCAGCAGACCTGATAACAGCAGCGTTAAGAGAAGAGAATATAACAGGGTGTACGGATGGTGAGTCAGCCCAATGCTGTAGAAGACACTTAGGATCCAAAGGCTGAGCTGGAGGATGTTTAGCCCGCAGAACATCGCAAACACAATGGCCGGGAGAAGCAGAATCAGCTATCTCATCCAAGTTTAGAACTCCACCACGTTGGTAACCTGAGACTAATCGTAAAGCAACCTTGGTTTTACCCTCAAACATTAGCTTAGAAAAGTTACGTACAAGTTGTGCCTCACTTAGTTTTGGTAAATGGCTCTTGAGACGACCCTGTATAGCTCCTCCCTCAGTAACCAGTTCAAGTAGATTCCCATCCTTCCACTGTTTCAGCCGCTGCTCCAATAGGAGAGTGTGATCCTTGTCCTTAGATGTGCGGCTTGGCTTCTGGAGCAGTAATATAAGAAGAAAATCGCTCCAGCCATTTCCGAGATACGAGCGAACAAAATTTCGTTTTAATTTCTTGGTTTTTTTCTTCTTCATCTTCATTTCGCACACTTCGCAAAATTCGCCATAAAACACGAATGCGTGCTCGGACTGGGCTGAAATTTTGCACACTTAAAGGGCTCATTAAGGCGGATCTTCGTACCAACTTTGGTAGGAATCCAATGAACATTCATGGAGTTATGACCGATTATTTGCGTAAAATAAGGTCGAAGGTCTGTCACGCCTACAGGGTAAACCCCTTGGAGGAATCAGTTGATATGTAGATGGCGCAACCATCGTAGGAGTGCCTTTTTGTGGTTTGAAAGGAATCGGGATAAAGACCATGGAGATATGACACAAAACCCAAAATTACGCGATCAATTTTTATGAATAAAAAACTATTAGTTTTCGTGTCTACCAGGCAAACCGCTTAGAGTAACGAGCTAAAAATCAGTATGTAGCTGGAACAATCATCATAGAAAGTTCTTGCAGTAGTACAGAAGAATCGCATTACAAATCACTGAGTTATGATTCGAAAGGCAACTACGTGCAGCAAATGCGAGATCGAGATTCTCTAATAGAACAGTCACCCTAATAAAGCATTCAGCTGCATGTATAATTTACTCAGTTATATTACATTTCAAGTTATTCTGTAGGGAATTCAGCTACAAACAAGTCACCCTGTAGTCAGATCAGCTAGAAGAAGGTACCTAATAGAGAGTTCAGCTACAAAGAAGCCATCATGTAGAGAGTTCAGCTCAAATAAATCACCCTGTAGAGAATTCAGCTACAAACAAATTGCCATGTAGAGAGTTCAGCTAGAAACAAGTCACCCTGTAGAGAGTTCAGCTAGAAGAAGTTACATTGTAGAGAGTTCAGCTACAAAGAAACTACCATGTAGAGAGTTCAGATGCAAACAAATTGCCCTGTAGAGACAAACAAATCACCCTGTAGAAAGATCAGCTAGAAGAAGTTACCTTGTAGAGAGTTCAGCTTGAAACAAATCACCCTGTAGACAGTTCAGCTAGAAACAAGTCACCCTGTAGAGAGTTCAGCTACAAAGAAACTACCATGTACAGAGTTCAGCTGCAAACAAATTGCCCTGTAGAGAATTCAGCTACAAACAAATCACCCTGTAGAAAGATCAGCTAGAAGAAGTTACCTTGTAGAGAGTTCAGCTACAAACAAATCACCCTGTAGAGGGTTCAGCTAGAAGAATTTACATTGTAGAGAGTTCAGCTACAAAGAAACTACCATGTAGAGAGTTCAGATGCAAACAAATTTCCCTGTAGAGAATTCAGCTACAAACTAATCACCCTGTAGAAAGATCAGCTAGAAGAAGTTACCTTGTAGAGAGTTCAGCTACAAACAAATCACCCTGTAGAGAGTTCAGCTACAAACAAGTCACCCTGTAGAGAGTTCAGCTAGAAGAAGTTACATTGTAGAGAGTTCAGCTACAAAGAAACTACCATGTACAGAGTTCAGCTGCAAACAAACAAATTGCCCTGTAGAGAATTCAGCTACAGACAAATCACCTCGTAGAAAGATCAGCTAGAAGAAGTTACCTTGTAGAGAGTTCAGATACAAACAAATCACCCTGTAGAGAGTTCAGCTAGAAGACGTTACATTGTAGAGAGTTCAGTTACAAAGAAACCACCATGTAGAGAGTTCAGCTGCAAACAAATTGCCCTGTAGAGAATTCAGCTACAAACAAATCACCCTGTAGAGAGTTCAGCTAGAAACAAGTTACACTGTAGAGAGATCCACTAGAAACAAGTCACCCTGTAGAGAGTTCAGCTAGAAGAAGTTACATTGTAGATAGTTCAGCTACAAAGAAACTACCATGTAGAGAGTTCAGCTGCAAACAAATTGCACTGTAGAGAATTCAGCTACAGACAAATCACCTTGTAGAAAGATCAGCTAGAAGAAGTTACCTTGTAGAGAGTCCAGCTACAAACAAATCACCCTGTAGAGAGTTCAGCTAGAAACAAGTCACCCTGTAGAGAGTTCAGCTAGAAGAAGTTACATTGTAGAGAGTTCAGCTACAAAGAAACTACCATGTAGAGAGTTCAGCTGCAAACAAATTGCCCTGTAAAGAATTCAGCTACAAACAAATCACCCTGTAGAAAGATCAGCTAGAAGAAGTCACCTTGTAGAGAGTTCAGCTACCAACAAATCACCCTGTAGAGAATTCAGCTACAAACAAGTCATCCGGTAGAGAGATCAGCTAGAAGGACCATTTTGCAGAGAGGTTAGCTACAAAGAAATCACCCTTCTTCATCTTTTCTTCTTCCTGTAGTAAAGAAAAAATGACAGGTTAAAAAGCCCTAAAGAATAGGCCGGCTTTATGGCGGGCTTTGGGGTATACAAATACAAAAAGAAGTGAAATCTAATCCAAAACAGCCAATCTGTAAAAAAAGATTGCAGCTTTGAGAAAGGCTATGGTGAAAAAAGATGTGAAATCCAAGGTGGCGGCCAAGAAATGGCTGTGATGGTAGGTTAATGTTAAAAATTTTAATAACAACAATTCAGGTGAATTTGATGCCGCTTGGTCTTGGCACAAAATTCACCTGACTTGTCGTTATTAAAATTTTTACCATTAACCTACCATCACAGCCATTTCTTGGCCGCCACCTTGGATTTCACATCTTTTTTCACCATAGCCTTTCTCAAGGCCGCACTCTTTTTTTACAGCTTGGCTGTTTTGGATTAGATAATAACACGATAATTATTTTTAGAGGCGCTTAATACGCACGAATGTGCTGTCTGATAATTTCACAGCTAGTTTGACTTTGGTTCGCTTTGGCAGGTAAATTTGTAATAAACTGCTAGTAAAAACACATTTTCATGAGTTTTCTTGATCTGACATAAAGTTTAGTAGCTATTTCAATCAGAAGTATGGCTGACTCCTCCACATCAGTGCTGAAGAAGGGGGGGGGGGCATTTGCCCCAAATGCCCCATCCTAGATCCGCCATTGTTAAGTCCTGCTGATCTGGTAGGATCTGATGGAGTTCTACATACATTAGTCAAAATTAATAAAGGTTAATCGTCTGGGTTGGAAGCTTTACGAAAAAGATGATAACACCTAGCTGCATACAGTATAAGTCTGAAAACTATAAATCAAAGGAAGTGGATTAATATAATATGTCTTGATTTATACATAGTCATTGGTGTATGATCTATAACAATGCTGTATCTCGTTGTTTGTTTAACATTTCATTTCATCAAAGTATCTGACAGTTCCACAAAATACAATAGTGCCATCACCCATATAATTATGATGGTTTATGTAAGCACCTGTAGATTATCTTCTTGATGTCTTCTGACTTGTGTACATATTGATTTATTTGCTCGTCCAGCTGTCTACTGCCTTATTTGTCATGGATTTCCATCTTGCATTTTTATAACAAATGACTTCATTTCTCCACAGTGGAAATGCTATTGATTTGAAAGTACACAAGCTGGTATACTGTAGAATGGTTGAGTTAAAATGACCAGATTTGTGAAAAGGTACCTTTTCCACACATTTTACATACCAGCAAACAAAATGGTGTAACACTTGACTCCTTACACTGATAAACTTGCTCTTAGTATAAAAATGCTGCTAGATACTAGTAGCTACTGTACACTCATGGATAATTGCAGGAAATTATAAGGTATATATGTGACCAGATTTCACAGAACCGATCCAAATCGCACATCAGTCAAAATCAAACTAACACCACCAGTGGATAGCTACACTATCGTACTACAAGTTTTGACCCTCAGCACTACTCAAACTACACGAGGCTGGTTTTTACACACGTCTTTTCTGGGTGGTGTGGAGTGCTCAAATGGCGGTTTCAGGCCTTGTGTAGGACCTGGCTTGGCAAGAGTCAGTGGTTTACTGGTGGACAGCCTTATAATGTTGGCCAGACGTGTTCTCTGCTGATTTTGCTACATATCAGCCACTAAGGAGCCAGCACAGCCCTGTAATCTCGTGTCTGGACTCCAATCGTGGTCTGCCTCCATTTTGAGGTCTATCTTTTGCCCTCCCCGCCACCCCCCAACCTCCACCCCTTTGTGAGCACTCGTGATACTACTTCGCTCGTCCAACTGCTCAGATTTTCTATCTTATTTGGCGGGAAACTGTACAAGCAGCTACAAGTACTGGAAGTGGCTTGAAAGGTAACAGATTGATGCATCTTTTGTGTAAATTTCATACGCGTGCTTGCTATCCTTGGAGAGTTATGCTGGCTTCAATTCTTTAAAACCGTTTATCTCGGAACTTCTAATGTGCGATTTGGATCGTTTTTCCAAAATCCAGTCACATATATGTTCAAAAACTTATGAAACCCCGATATGCATAAGTCAAATTTTGTGTGTGAAAAAGGTACCTTTTTGCAAATCCGGTCACAAATTATCTAGCTGTTGTATACAGTAGCAACTGCACACACTGACAACGTATGGTAAATTTTAATTTTTGTTTCTTCTTCCACACAGTAAATTGTGGCTGCAATTGCTACACATATATTGCTTCCTATTGAATTCATGGTCCATTGTTTAATTGATACAATGAAAATAAAAAACTAGGCCATTATTACATAATACTACTCCTCCTTCATATCTGTAATAGAGTTAATGATGTAATGTAATGATGTGACATGATGTAATATAATGTAATTTATGTATACCTGTAATATTAATATTGTGTACTGTAGTTGTAAGAGTTAGTTGTTATTGTGTACTTTCAGTTATTGAATGATAATATTATATACAGTGCATGGTCTGTTTTGCCTATAAACGGTCTGCCCAAGAGCCTACGCTTCCCTACAATTAGAACAATACTCACACATATGTGTTTACAAATACACCTGAAGACAGTCAAAGATTAGTACAATAATTAAAAGCTATAGAGCAATATTACCCAAAAACTCTACTAGGGGCTTCTTTATACTTTTATATATGAATTTTGTAAAAATGTGTTTGGGTTTAAAGGTGCCCAATTATCCTTTCAACATAAAACAAGAGCATTATGTTCCTTGCCTTACTCAGAAACTGAAATTTGAAGTTTGATCTTCTAAAGCATTATTTAGGACAAAAGACATTGATTTCTGTTAGGCTGTAAAATTGTGCCAGCATATTGATATTCATGATTTTTCAATGAATATAACAGGAATGCATAGTGATATAAACACTAAGCCAGTAGAGGTAGCATTGTAGCTAAATATAAACATAAGATTTTGATATAATTATCCATATAAATACACATTAAAATACTGCATTCTGATTGGTTAAAACATAGCAACCATATTAAATAATTAGCCAATTTTTTCAGGCATATGTGATGAAAAATCACCCATATGGGTGCGCATGAAATAATTAGAATTTTCATCTTTAGTGGGTTGTTAATAAGAGCAGGGAACAGTTTTAAAAAATATTTCAAGAATTTTCTTGTAATTTAAGGTATTGAGAATGGTTTACAATCATTATCATATAAATTTGCACTATAGAGTTTGTGATTTGATCATTAAATATTTTAGGTGTCAAATGCGCCCATATGGGCGATTTTCCAAAATTCGGTCACATATATGTATATTATGTCATTAAATATTTTATTCTATTGTTGCTACATATAATCTATTGTTTACCTTTAATTTGTTAGTACATTCCACTTAAAATGGATATTTATGCCTGGTGGCACTAAAGGAGAGTTGAGCAGACAATTTCAATCAGATGAGCTCGAGAAGTACAATGTAATGATTTTTATTATTATTATTTAATTTTGCTGTGAAAACTTCACAAACAGAAGAATATACACAGATATAATATATTAAATAATGTTAGCTATTGATTGCAAAATAATAGTTATGTAGCAGAGATTTGAACATGTCAATGTTTTCCGCTTCAAAGATGTAGCGAGGTAGTATGTTCCATTGCCTTGATGTTGATGGTATAAAGGAGTATTTGTAGGTGTCAGTGTTACAAAATGGTTCAATGAGCCTGAACATATGGCATGATCTGGTCTGTAGCTGGTACTGTGATGTCTGCAGATGAAACTCAGATATGTATTCAGGTGGTAAATAGACATTTTGTTTAAGAATGTTGTATAACATAGTTAAGGAGAGTTGTTCTCTTCGAGACTCTATAGTGATTCCCACTTAAGTTCATTAACCATCTGTGTTACACTGGCATGATAGGAGTATATACCTTGGACATATCGTGCAGCACGCCTCTGAACCTTTTCTAAAGCGATCTTGTCAGTTGTTAAATGAGGGTTCCAGACTGTAGTTGCATTGCATATTCAAGTTTAGGGCGTACTAGGCTAAGGTAGGCTCTCTCTCTAAGGTGAATAGATGATGTCTTCAAGTTATGCTTTAGCAGACCAAGCATCTGATTTGCTTTGGAGGTGATAGATTGGATATGTAGGTGCCACTTATATCACTTTGAATAATGATGCCTAAATATTTGTAATGTTCAACAGGTGAGAGGAGATGATTGTGTAGTCTGTAGGGAGTAATGATTTTATTTCTTCTAGGATGTAAAACAATCATGGTAAAGCACTTTGATACATTTAGTCTCATCAGCCATCTCTGCTGCCATTCTTGTAGTGCACATAAATATTCTTGTAACCTCTCAGCATCTTCAGGGGTACGAATAGCCCCATATATTATACAGTCATCAGCGAATAGTTTAATAGAACTATGTAAAATGGATTCCGGTAGATCATTGATAGCTCAAATGGAGAATGCTGATACAATTACGTTGAGGGAGGTAGCAAAGAGATATAACTGTAGAGAAAGTAATGTTTCAGTTTGCAAATTAATGTAAACCTGCATTGCTGTAGCTTATAGCAATATTAGGCATGCTATATACTCTAAGACTGATGTGCATGCATAGTAATTAATTTTAGTTAGCTGAATCTTTGCTATTGAATGAGGCATGTGCATTGCCTACTGAGATGAAGTAGGAAAACATAACATGGCAGAGATTTAATGGTGAGTTTATAAGTTCTAATGAATAATTTAGTAATGAATGTATATTATCTATAGCATTGTTTAATTGTTAAGTGTGTTGTATAGCTACTCACTATACTTACTGTCATGCTTGTGGATGGGAAGACAATGTGTTTAGCTACTCTTATCTGAATGTACTCTTTAAAGTTAACAACATCCACATTAATTTGTGCTGTAGGTCCAGTGTGATGAATGTGAGTGGTGGAACAGTACTATTAACAGTATGTATAAACAAGAAAAGTATGTAAACAAGAAATTGGATCCTCAAAAGAAGAAGAGTGTACATAGTATATAAAAATGAAAATACATTGAGGAGCCATGTTGCACAACTGATGACACTTACGAAGTTCATTTTTCAAGTTATTAGCTTTGCACAAGAGGTATAGGTATAATTCAGTAAGAACTTACTAGCTACCATGCACGTTGTAATTGCTCTCCTTGCTTATTTACCCAATTGTGTTGTAAATTGTCAGTTATCCACATTTATAATTGAGTATATATAAGACCATCTGCATGCTTCTGATAACTATAAAGTAGCATACATGCACAGTATCATTCATGTGAAGTTCTGCAGACAAAGTGAGATCATGTACATAAGATTTAGATACATCAGTAGGACTATATAGTGGGAAAAGCATGGGCAGGGTAAAATGCATGTGTGTGCTGATGAATAAATTTATAGTTACAGCTCAGTAGTAAGCAGATTATTATGTTGTGCTCTAAGTTTACTCAGCTAGAAATGCTTGTAAAGACAGCCTATTGTAGCTAGGTTTTGGCAAGGCTAGAAGACACTGAGAAAAGGGATAATACGCATATGGTACGTACCATACGCGTATGTCTATACCGTACGCGTATGGTACGGAAAATCGTATCGTACGCGTATGGTATGTACCATACGCGTACGGTACAAATACGCATATGGTATAGAACAACACTAACACAGTGTATGGTGGTTAGCTACTTAGCGCGACTAATGAAAATGTTGACTCTCAGCAAACCGCTGGTGGTGTTGGTTTTTCACTGCGCCTTATTAAGAGCTGTTCTTTCAAGCCATTTTCGTGGAGCGGTCATAATGGTGAGACCCAGGTTGGACGGATACAGAAAGGTAATTCTTGTGTAGCGTGAACTAAACTACAATTAATACTCTTTCCTTGTCGGTACCGGTGTTGTTTCGCTTGTTGTAGAGCACTGCTGACTACTTATCTTAGAATTGATACAGTCACCCACAAGTACATACGTAGATGTGGCTACGTATGTACTTGTGTACGTATATAGCTAAATAGCCAGCAGGTGTTGTTCTCGAGGTGCATTTAGCTAGCTATAATCACAAAATTGTATTCATAATCTATGGTTACAATGCAAACATTGCAAATAACTACATAAACCATATGTCCACATATGGTAATTGTCATAATAATATTATTGTATTAGCCTGAGCTATGTGATGAATATACTTGTCAGCATATATGTTTTCAATTGTGCAGATTGTATTGATAATGATAAGTTGGTACTACTGTATATATACTGGAGTCAGAACTACGGTGGAGCATGTCACTGGCAATCTAAGTCTTAGCACTTTAAATTGTCACAAATTATCAATGTACAGTAACACTTTCACACCTCAGCTAAATTGCAGAACGTATATTTGCTATGCAAAGTAATTTGCGGATGTTTCTTATAGTTACTTCATGGCAAAATTGCCAGCTTGTACAATACATTACTATTGGTATTGAAAAATTATTTTAATGTCATTGTTCGTTGCATGTGTACTGCCTACCTTATGTCCAGTACATGTAGTTGTCCGGATGTGATACATATAGAGCAACTGACTGTGAAGAAGCCCAGTTCATAGAATCAAAATGTCCACACATTTCCCCCCAAAATAATAAATGGCATAATAATTATAACCTGTGATACATGTGTCTACATCTACCTGATAGAGTAGAAGGTCGTTACACACAACAATCACTGAGAGCATAAGAAGCATCCAATTGTTTTGTTAGTAGACATGTCAAAACTTCCCTTTTTATGAGCCATTTAGGCATAGCAAGTTATGTGTTTTAATGACTGAAGTAAACCCTAGCCAAAAGTCACCAAGTTACATTCACAAAGTCTGGATTGTCATTCAAAAAATTTGACCAATTATTTGGAGGCTTGTTCGGTCAAATGTCCGACAAGCAGCAAGACACAGTTGGTAAAAGCTCACACAATTAATTATCAATCAAGCCATAACGGATGTTACCGGGGGATTCACATCAAGTTTATAGGGTACCTCATAGCTGCTCAATGTCCCAGCGATGATGCGACTCATATAGGATGTTACCACATGATCACAGATGATAGGAAACTTATTCTAATATTTTGGTGCACACACTGGTGGATTTAAACTTAAGTTGTTTTGTGAAGACTTCGAAAGAGTGGAGGGACTTTAGACTATCTACATTTCAGGATATTCGAGTCTACCGAGCAAATGGATTTAAAGTAACTTGTGTCTAGTTTTTGTCGGGATCCAGTTGAGGCAGGTTGGCCAGGAGTGATGTGCCCTTGGTGTTACTGATATATGATATATTCAATGATTAATCTTGAAGTAAAACAGTATAACTTAGCGATTATTCTTGAAGTAAAACAGTGGAAACCAGCAATATCACACGATAACTCATGGCTAAGGGTAAGCTGGCTTGACATGGATAACTTAAAGGATGGTAGCGGTTGTTGCTGTAGCCGAATCATTGTTATGTGGTGGTTAGTACATTTAATCTATGTACTGGAGCATGTTTCTTAGATGAGGTGTGGCTATTACCAAAGCTGTGGCGTTTAACCTGGTAAATATTCGTAGCTCACGTACTTTATCGTAGTCATCATGCTGTAAGGTAGCTAGTCGTACACATTAGAGTAGTTAGTTAATGCACACATTTTTGATTAACAAAATTTAATAGGAGCTAGTCCATATGAAAATGGACTCCTAAAATGTATGTGGTGGAGTCAGAAGTGTTTCTAGGTGTTCCATGTGCTGGTGTTCTTTGAAGGATTGCTCATGGTGTGTCCAATAGTATATATCCTGTGATCCTATCCTCTGAAGTACATCAGCTACATATCACAGGAGACAAGATGACCAATCAAATCTGGAAATGGCATACCAAATTTAATCTTGCTAGGACATTTGACCAGTCAATGATGAATTTTTATTTCTGGCACTGGGTAAGGATGTACAAGCTGATGTTGTAGCTACTCATTTTAGGAGGGGAGATTTGTAGTCATGTGGCTGCAATACTGTTTTAAGTTGAGACAGCATGTTGACATGCACTTCCATGCTGTGCGAGAATGGAATCTGTCTTGCCACAATCGGTCTTTTATCACCAGTGTATTTTAACATGCTAAATTCTTTCATATGATATATTTTAATATAGGTTGACCCTTCATTTATGCATGTTGATATTAACTTTATAAAAGCAGAGCACAGCAAGCATAACAAATTGGTACCTTGTAGTTCAGTCAGTCAAGTGGGTCACAAATCTTTCAACAATCAGAAGCCAGTGTTCATAGCCTGTATCAGGCACTAAGTGAAGTTGTCTCTGGTGCTTGTATTTTCACAGAAAAGACTGAAGTAGACAACAACTGCAGTCTGAGATAGACCACAACTTGATAGTGCTGACCATGTTAATGGTTTATCAAGTGGCTCTCGAACCATGAATGCGTGCAATAGAGAAGACTAAACTTTACACTGTGATGGTAGAGGTTTTTCCTTGGTAAAAAGCGATTTTGCCAATGAAGCTCTAACCATGGCCAGATTGTCAGCTAATATCAAATTCCCATAAGTCAATCATCTGAAGAAGCCACTAAGGTGTCAAACAGATGCATGGCCTCCCCAGGACACTGCTTTTGTTGGAGTGATAGCAACAAGAAACTTAGCAGTGTAGATTTGGACTCTGGCTGTTAAACACGTAGGGCACAGAATAAACTCTTCAGAGCAGTCTATTATGCATACAGCTTTAACGCAACATGGCTTAAAGCAACTTGGCACATGTTTGATGATTGTTCCTTTGTCTGAGAAAACAACTAATAGTATAGTGGCGTAGCCCCCAAAATTAGCCAAATCGTGCACTTTATCATAAAGTATGAAACTTTCCACATAAATAGTATTCCTCATGACATGCATTTTTTAATATAGTACCATTGCAGATTTCACCTTTGGTGACCTTTATGGCCATCTTTTCCAAAAATGTGATCACTTCTGTCTATCTCCCTGGGGCATTTATTGGCATGCTAAAACATGGTACCAAAGTAAAGGTCTTGCTGAACGAAACAACTTGGTTTTTAATTGAAGTTAATAGGTACTTCCGTTTTGAAGTTATGATTGTTTTTATCATCTCCAAAATTCTCTGAGTTTACCTGCCCTTGGGGTGTAAATTATCCATTGGGAGGTAAATTATCTCAAAATTCATAGGTAATATAAATGATCATAACTTTGGAATAAAATCATGCACCTATTAACTTCAAATAGAAGCTGAGCTGTTTCGTTCAAAAAGATCTTTATCCATGTTTTAAGCATGTTAATTAATGCCTCAGGGAGATAAAGACAAAATGATCAAATTGCTGGGCAAAAAATGGCCATAAAAGGTACCAAAGGTCAAATCTGCAATGGCACTATATCAAACAATTTATATCATGGGGAGTACTACTTGTGTGGAAAGTTTCATGCTTTTATATATGAAAAGGTGTAGGATTTTTATGTTGTGCCGCTATACTATAATGGCTGGAGTCCCTCAAACATTACATTAATCCATCTGTCAAAATATTTTATAATCTTTACTATCAAATATGTATACTTCCTATGAGTTCATTTGCTAGAGTTTTCAACAATGTTTCCAATGGCTCATCAGCCAAGCTCAACCCTGAACCAAGACACTTCTCCTTAGTTGCAAGTGGAGTAAGGTGCATTACTAGCAGAGAAAAAGGCCATAAGAGGGTAACCCTGTAAACAAAAATATATCATCATTTGGAAATTCAATTTTATGCTTGATGTTCGGTATTTTTGTCTCATCACTGAAATTTTCCCCACCTCTGGTTTCTGTAGCTTTTCAAACATGTTGTATCACTCATCTTAACAGTTTAATTGGTTGATTTTATAAAATGGAGATTTTCTCATTTGCTTTTTCTCATAGGCTTGACATCATTGTCTGCAGTTAGCAGCTCCACATCATTGGCTGGCAGCTCCATATTATTGGCTGACAATCCCACAGTTATCACAAGACAACTAAGCATTATGATTTAACATGATTGCCTGGTTCTCCAGTACATACCAGTTAATCTGTAACATCACCTGGTATTTGCTGCATTTCTGAGTCAAATTTGCAATTTTTTCACCTTGTTTTTGGTGTTCAGTTTAATAATGCGATTGTTTTCTTCTCGTGGCTTGCAATCTTTTGGATCTATCCTTATTTTTCTAGAAGTTGAATTCAACCAGGCACATAGCCAGAAATGAGATGAAATGCAACTGGCATAACCTACTATGCTCGTTAAGCATCCAGTTATCTTGTTTAATCACTCTAATTCAAGCATCTTGTAGTGACTCGCTTTCTGGAAACTGAAACAGATCTATCTTGTTCTTAAAAGCTCTACTTTGCAACCCACGGCACAATCAGCACATGGTATGATGGTTGGCATTGACCAATAAAATGGAGGACAATTTTAATTATGTTAATTATAGGCTACGTATTTATTGCCATGTCTCCATTAGGCAGCCTATTTATAGCAAAAGGAAATCGGGTGAAATTTAAGTACAAGTTGAAAACACTTTCTGGTTGTATTGAGAATTGAATGGGAGATGAGAGGGCAAACTAATTATCTACCGACATCTTGACATGTACCCATTCATCCTCACCACGATAGTGTTACAAATGAAACAAAACTAATTTGAATGTTAAATTCACCTGTTAAGTAAAATAGTATCCATTTGTGTAGCAAAATTCTTCACACGTATCAAGACACGTGACAGCGTGCCGTGCAGCCAAGGAAGCTGGCATGTCATACCAGTGTGTATATTGACAGTAAGAAAAAAGCTATTTCACGCATACATAGCTCCATGGTATCTCTTCAACACAAGATGATTTTTGCTTTGCCTCCACTTTCGGTAGTAGTCTTTTGTGCACAACTGCACTACAGGATACAAGCCTTAAAAAATTGTCTTAATTTCTTATTTTCTTTATCTTTTTATACACTTACAAAAGTTGCCATAAAACACAAAGTAAATTGTACTACCCAATTGCAGGGGGTTTAAAGGTGCATCTTAGTACAAAGTTTAGCTGGAATACAATAAACAGTCGAGCTAATTATTTGCGAAAATAACACTAATATATTGCACTAATTTCTTGAACCTTTATACAAATAATGCTTCAAATTCTATAAATAAGCAGTAACTGAAATGTACAAGTAATTGTAACATCCGGACCATGGATCAGTTGTAACTGACAGGTAATCAGGTTTACACAGACTATCTTTTACCTTAGGTTTAGTCTGTTTGTAAAAATTAGGTATTACGTACCACTCTGACTCTCAGAAGCTGGCATGAGCTTTGGATCCAGGATATGTATTGAGTAACTGTAAGAATGGTGGGCTAATGCTCAGTAGCTGTAAATCTACAAATTATTGTAGTTGTTTCTTTGAGGATTCAATTTTAGCGTTGTGATTCTGCACTTGGCAAATTTACAGTACTGTTGAATTCTGCCATTGTCGTTTACTTCAAAGGCAAAGTTTTCCCATACTTTACTTTTTGCTCCAGGTAATGATATGAAGTGATGAGTTGGTGCCCCAGTGACAGTTATAATAGCATTCTCTCAAGACATTTGGGAGTTCTCTGCTTCTGTTTCTTCACCTACACTCTCATCAGTACTTGCATTGTGCAAGGATATCAGAGTAAAGTGAAAGTGGTAAGCCTAAGTTAGGGCATGCCCCATCCAGGAAAGTTTTGAAACTGCACATTTTGAGATGCTATTCGGAGGAAATTTTGGGCGGTTACACTGTGTGCAAGGTGCTAGTTAGCACCCTGACAAGTTTAATAACTCATAAACTGTATCACAGTACACTGCCAAAAGCACCTCCATAATACTATTTGACTTAAAACTTATAATTTGAATTTATTACTTGAGAAATAAACCATAAGGAATGTTTCCTAAGTAGCTACAAAGAGAAACAAATCCAAACTGAAGCTGAGCTAACTATAACAGTAATTATTTAGAAGCGCTTAACACTGACAAAGAGCTGTTCTGAGTGAAAGACAGATTAGATATTTTGTTGTGTTGTTGCCATTAAACAAATGCTATAAGTATTGCACAACATGTTTACTACTTTTGGTTTTCCTTCATCAAGTCTGAAATTTTCTTTTACTTCAGTCCAACCAAAAGTGGTGAGGCTCTGGCCTCACTGGTTGCACCTTCTCTGATGCCCTTTCTTGTTGCTCACCGACATTTTTTATGCACATGATTTTAATGATCTTATCATTTACCTAGTATCTCCTAGTATTGATATTCTTGTCGTATCATGATACATAGAAATTGTATCATTATATTGCTGTATTGATATGTATTGCAGATCCTTGTTACTATACCCATCCCTAAGTTGTATAAACTATGCACATAAAGATCAACATTTTTATACAATATGTTAATTAGCAGATTTATGAAAAGGTGCCAGCAAGAATATGAATTTTATACTGTATAATAGTATTGACCCACATTATAATGGAAAGCAAATGAAGGTGGATACTTACTACATACCTGTATACATACTGTATGCATATTTTATGTAGTTAATAATGATACAGTGTATATATATGCTATAAATTTTGCTTATAGATGGAAATTTCTTATCATGTTTCATGGCGAAGAGATACTACAGCAGGTGGTTACTGTGATTCTAATAAAGTTAGGGCTGGTAGCTATATTCCAGGTGAAGGTAGTCTTACATGTCAGCATGGGTGCTATGGTGTTATCACTCCAATGACTTATATATGTACAGATTATAGCACTGAAGAGAACTGGTCAATTGGTGAACGTCATTTTACTGACTCATTTGGTCCATTTGCTGGGGACACTATTACAATAGGGTTTGTAGGATGCTGTTGGGTTGCACCATTTAATAGCAGTTGGAACATTCTGACAACATTTTCCTTGACTAAAAGAAGTGATACTGGTCAAATAAATTCATCGCCACGAGCCATGACTTCTCCTGTTCTACATTTACAGGAAGGATGTAACCACACTATTCCTCTAGCAGTCAGTGATCCAGATGGTGACATCATCAAGTGTAGGTGGGCTGTAGGTGAAGAGTGTGGAGGAATCTGTGATGCATTTCCTGGAGCAGAACTCAATAAGGAGTTATGTATTATAAATTACAAGGCTAACATGGGTACAGGATATAAGGCAGTTGCAGTAATGATAGAAGATTTTAGTTCAAGTTCACAACGGGCTTTTAGTAGTGTTGCCATTCAGTTTCTAATTCTTGTTGTTCCTTCTACTAGGTTTTGTTCTCAACAACCACAATTTATAAAACCTACTACTCAACTGGAAAGTTGCATTTTGCTCACACCAGGTGTAACCTTCAAAACACATTTGGTAGTAAGCAGTGGTGGTACAAGTGTTTCTATAGTAGAAATTCAAACTGTATCACCACATGGGACTAAGAAAGGAACACTATCAAGTATACCAGGCACTAATCATTATTTTGTGAATATCACTTGGACACCTGAGACTAGCCAACTTAATCAAACACATCCATTTTGCTTTACTGCAGTCAACTCAGTAGGTCTATCTAGTGAGCAGTTGTGCATACAAATCATGGCTGGCTATCATCCACCTGTTCCAAATCCAAAAACTGCTAGTCCCAATCAAAAGCTAGTTCATCCATTTGAAACCACTTGGCACATTCAGTTTGATAAGGAGGTGCAACGTCCAACAAAAACTGCTTTTATCATCTTTTATGAAGTAAAATCAGAAAGAGAAGTATATAGAATTGATGCTTCATTATCATCAGAGGTGACGCTTAACCATTCAGAAATATTACTGATTGCACCACACTACAGATTTAGCCAAATGCAAAGCTTTTACATCAATTTTGAAAGGGGAGTAGTTCAAGGTCTGCAAGGATGTGGACCACTAAATGAACCAATAAATAATAAAACATTTTGGACATTTGAAACACTGGATGTAACTCCACCACATATAAGGTTTCTTGTACAACCCCGTGTTAGCAATACCAATATTTCTTTGTCATGGGAGAGTAATGAGAATGTAACATGGGAATGTAGTCTTGTAGTAAATTTCGTAACATCTTCAGTTAATTGTTCAGGAGCTAACTGGAGAGGATATAATCTCAGTGAGGGTAGGTATGAATTAATGATCACTGCAACTGATGATACTGGGAATGTGGCAACACTAGCACACACGTTTGAGGTTGATCTGACACCACCCACTGTTAACATAGTACGAAAACCCAAACCATTGTCCAACATTGTTAGACCAGTCATAACATTTACATGCAATGAAGCTTATTCTTGTTCTTTTGAGTGTCAACTCTACAATAGATCAAAGGAGAATATGGTTTCTGCATCATGTAGAAATGGACAGCTTGTTACTCCTACCTTAAAAAATAATGTCAGCTACATGTTATCTGTCATTGCTACAGATTACGTTGGCAACAGAGGACAACCAATAAACTATCAGTGGGAAACGGATTTTGTTAAGCCACAAATTTTTGGCATTAATGATACAACTGCTCTATGTAGTGATACAATTCCAGATTACACAGGACGACCTCAAGTAACTGATGACAGATCAGTGATTTCTTCACTAACATACTATGACAGTAACCATGGTTGTTCAATTAAACGAACATGGACAGCTATTGATGGGGCGGGCAATAGTGCTCATTTAGAGCAGCAAATAGGACTTGAATTTTCACCTTCACTGTCATTGCTGACTACGCTTTCTTTTCCATGTGATAGTGCATCAAATTTGACTAAAGTCCCAATTAACACTGCCAGTGCACCAAATCCATGTAATCTTCCACTAAAGGTCTCTTTTAAGGACTCTATTAGTGAGCGCAGGTGCCCTAGTGATTTTGTGCGTAATTGGACTGTAAGTGTTTGTAACAAAACTGTATTGCAGTCACAACTTATCACTTTGTATGATGTTTGTCCTCTACATGCCTGTGGTAGGAATGAGATCACCCCAAGGGGAGTATGTTCTTTTGGTGAATGTCAGTGTAATAGACCATGGTTTGGAGATAACTGTGATGCTGTAATCTATGAACCTGTAGCTGAACCAGTAGACAATTCTATATTACAAGAAGCTGAACAATATTTTGTCAACTTACATGTGTCACAAGGCACCCCTCCATTGTCTTGGACTCTAGTATCTGGACCCCGTCATCTTTCAGTTGATCAGTATAATGGCCAGGTTATTTGGTTTTTTGCTGTAGTTGGTGATCATACTGTTATTGTACAAGTTGAAAATCAGGTTGGACAAGCAGAGTTTGTATGGAAGTTACAAGTATTACCTGGGTACAGTACAATGTTACATTCTGTTTCACCAACAACATTTCCTAGACCTCAGCCTATTGTACTTAGTGGAGCAATAAAATATACAAAAGGCAATTTGGTTGAAGAATTTCGTGCAGGAACTGTACCAGTGTCTGTTGACATTATTAGCAATGGTGCTACAAGAACACTTAATGCCTTTACTAACAAAGAAGGGAAGTTCTCTGTAGCATTCTATCCATCTGCAATGGAGTATGGAAACTATAAAGCTGGATCAAGACATCCTGGTTTATCCAGCACTGTTGATCACACTCAATGGAGTATTTTAGGATTTAAGTCTACGCCTAATAGAGTGTATTTAATAGGAGAAGCAGTCAGTAGTTTTGAAAAGGTGTTTTATAATTCAACCATTTTGTGTAATGATGGACCAGCACGTTTAAGCAATATTAAATTATCTTCATCACTAAGTAATTCAGAACTAGTAAATGTGAGTATATTATTTGGAGGGATGCAATCAAATAATATCACACTAGAACCTGGAGAAAAAGCATCAATTAACATATTGCTTTTTGCTTCAAACCCAATAAGTGGAGTATTTGCAATTATTATTCAGAGTTCTCAAGGACCATCAATGCAAATTACTGTAAATTTCAATATTGAGCCAATTTTACCACATCTTTTGATTGAACCATCCTCAATTAACACCAGAATAATTCGAGGTACATCGCGAATACTTGAGTTTATTGTGACAAACACTGGCAGAACTGTTGCAAATGACGTCCATTCTTTATTACCAAAGAATGACTTTGTATCATTTGTAAGCTTTGGAAACCCTCAGACTAATGAAAGCAATTTGAATCTACGTAGTGGAGAAATGTCTGTTTTGTCTCTTCTTGTGCAAACTCCTGTAGTACAAGCACTTGGGGATATTTCTGCAACTGTTGCTATAATTAGCACACAGGTATCTGTTTCTGTTCCCATAAGGTTAACAGTATCTTCAAACCTGTTGATGAATTTGATAGTTATTGTAGAAGATGAGTTCACATATTTTGCATCTGGTGAGCCATTAGTCAACAATGCAGCTATTACACTGATTAACTACCAACGTGGTATTAGGATCACACTAACAACTGAGGCTGGTAATGGTACAGTAACATTTATCAACATTCATGAAGATCGTTATGAGATGTTCATAGAAGCCCCTGATCACTTATCACTTCGTCAGGTCATAATCACGTCAGTGGATGATCCAGTATTGACATTGTTTATGCAGAGACAAACAGTGACATACACATGGAGTGTGACTCCTGTTGAGTTTGAAGACATTTATGAAATCACTGTTGAGGCAGATTTCGTGACAAATGTTCCAATACCAATAGTGACTGTGAATCCTGCAGAAATTGATCTTGAGCTGTTTGAACTTGGTTTTTACAGTGCATTTCAAATAAACATCACTAATCATGGTCTCATAAGAGCTAATAGTACAAACTTACAGCTTCCAAATAACCATCCATTTCTGGTGTTTACTGCAGACACAACTGAACTGGGTTATATAGAGCCTCTGTCATCTGTTATTATAACAATAAATGTGACTCATAAAGACAATAAAAGACAAGCACGGTTTTGTGGTTTTGTACCGAAATATAAATTTGAAGAGGTAGATGATGTACTAGGACCAGCGCTTGATGTTGCTGCAGTAGCTGCAATAGCTGTTGCAGCACTTCGAAATCAAGTAACAGCAACATTTGAAGCAATAAAATGGCTTATGTATGGATTAAATGTCATATACAGTTATATTTGTGGTACTTTACAATCTCGAACCATTGTATTGGTATTTAAAAAACTACAATGCATAGAGCGATCATCACGTCAAGCTATTGCGGTTCTCCAACCAGGACCAATAATATACCAACCACCAAACCAAGTACGGTGCACTAATTGTCATTGGTCTCGTAGAGTGGAAAGTGACGTTGACTTCCTCAGCTACTCAGCTGATACTCTAGCATTTTGTAATTCATGTATTTCAGTGATTCTTGGGTGTTGGCCATCTCCTAAATTTCCACTGGCTGGGTGTATACCATTAGCAGTGTCAGGGCCTGCAAATGAGAAATCAATAAAAGCGCTAATTCTGGCTCAAATTAAATGGCTTCAGTGCATTTTGGGTTCTTTAAAAAATCCATATGGAAAAATAGCTGCAGAGTGGATACAGGCAGGTTTCTGTACTTATGATACATTAAAATGCCTAAGAGAATCCCTAAAGGTCATTAATAGTCGTAAGAGAAAAAATGTTGATACTATGCTGCTTGACTTGTTTGAGTCAATGTTTCCTATAGTGCAAAGTTTGGAACTTGCTACTGAAGTACTTGGAAATCAAGTGTGGATTTCTGCTGGAAATGCAACATGGGTGTCTGATACTTTACAGCCAACCTTGGATGACAGCAGTGATGCGGGTGCACTGATATCTACTACAGAACTCTCTGCTATCCTGACTGAATCTCCTCCTAATGGAACAACAAGAGAAATAGTTCAAAGATTAGTGGAACGACTAAACAATACATTACATGGCTGGAATAATGGTCAGTTAGAACCAGTGGAAGGTTTTAATATGGCTTCCTTTAATATGGTTGAAAAACTAAGCAAAGATATTAACACCTACAATGATATAGCTGTTGATAAAGGATTCTTATCGTACTTGGATGCATACAACTTTGCTAGTGGTGAAATGAATAAGCTCAATAGTTGGAACGATGCAGCAGGGGTATGTGCTGTGGTTAGGATTCGCATTGAACAAGAATTGGCTGTGACACGAACAGCATTTCTCGCTAAACTAGAAATTGAAAATAAAGAAAGTTCACCTCTGCTTAATGGACATCTAGATATTTTAATAAAAGACGCTGGCACAGGAGTAGTAGCCACACACTTGTTTGCTATTGGTAATGGAAGTTTGTCTGGTTCACTGACTGATGGTGATGAAGGGTGGACATTACCTAGTGAAGCATCCGGAAGTATAGAGTGGCTCATAATACCATTTTCTGAAGCAGCTCCAAAATCTGATCGATCTTATGATGTTGGTGGTACTCTAAAGTATTCTTTGGATGGAGAAAATATCACCATTCCTCTAGTTCCAACAGTTATCACTGTTACACCTGACCCTTCTCTATTAGTTCATTACTTTTGGGAAAGATTTGTAGTTGGAGATGACCCATTCACTGATGAGGTAGAAGATTCTGTACCATTCACTCTTGGAGTTGCTGTAAAAAATGCTGGTCATGGGGTAGCCAGTAGTCTACGTATTACTTCAGGACAACCAGAAATAATTGAGAATAAAAAAGGATTGTTAATTAGTTTTATGATAATTGGTGCGATGATTGGTAATGGAAGTATTGAGCCATCTTTAACAGTGATGTTTGGAGATGTCCCTCCAGACACAACCAAAGTGGCAAGATGGAAGATAATATCAAGTTTACAAGGAGAATTTAGAAATTACTCTGCTACATTTGAGAACATCAATCCACTTGGTGATCCAAACCTCTCAATTCTTGATGAATTAGAAATTCATGAACTAATCAGAAATGTAAGAATATACAATCCTCCAGAAGATGACAGAGTACTAGATTTCCTTGTTAATGAATTAGATGATCTTCTAACATTCCCTGATGCTTTGTACAGTAGTAAAACACTTGAACGTTACAATGTCAGTGTTGGTACCATATTGTCTGTACATAGTATAACAACAACATTACTGGAGGTGAGGACATTTACTAACACTACAGGATGGGTATACTATAGATATGAGGATACGCAAGGAATTTTACAATCCACTGCTTTGACTGTAAACGGATCAAAGCAAGATAATAATAGGACTATCAGCCTACCACCTGAAAACTCTTGGATAACAAGGAATAAAAGTGCCGAAACATTCTCTTTTCATGTTGTAGACAATATTACAATACATGGTGAGGTTACTTTTATGATGGATTTGTGTTCATCTGATTGCCATGGTGTTGAAATGAAATTCACAACAGCTTTAACAGGTATGATTGTGCCATTGTATGTTGCCTGTAATCTACATGTCCGTGTAAAAACAGCTTAGCTCTAATAATTGGAAAGCAATTGGTAACCAAAAGCGCTGATATCCATATTGGCCAAGAGTGAATGGTAATCAAGACTCAAGGTAGTGAGGTGCATGGCCTAGAAACTACAAAGTGCATGCCTACTTAAAAGATGTGGCCACTACTGTGAGTTATTTACGCGTACGTGTAGGGTCAGTTTCACTATATTAGCCCTGGATTAAGCAACATCTCTCAATGGAT
Organism: Dysidea avara; assembly: GCF_963678975.1. Classification (NCBI taxonomy): domain Eukaryota; kingdom Metazoa; phylum Porifera; class Demospongiae; order Dictyoceratida; family Dysideidae; genus Dysidea; species Dysidea avara. The sequence goes on along the minus strand of NC_089272.1, from coordinate 3,387,154 downwards.
TTGCATTGCATTACGTAATTAAAAAATCTTTAGTCGTTGTTGTTTTCTTGTGACCTTGCTAAAATAAAAAAAATGTAGCTGTATTTAGACATATTTCACTTTATTCTCTACCTTGTGTTACACGTATTGTAATGATATACCAGTCATCTTACCCATGTTTGTACCAGCCATCTAGGTCTGACATTATCTACTTCTGGTTAGCCCTATGCGTCTTTTCTCTGTTCATACCTGTAATCCCTACAATAACTTTTAAAGACATGATGTGGACACAAGCCCTAATGTCTGACAAACAAGTTGTAAAAGCGTGCAGACCCGTAAGTTCCCTAGGAAAGATGTTTTAAGCAGAAATCTTTTAGAGTCCATTTAGTACCATGCCCCATGTGAGCATTTATAATTGGTAGATTTCTTGTAAACAAGGTGTGAAAGTGTGAAGAATGTACAGACACTAGGGAAGGTGTATAAATCATTAGTCAATACACCATTTAGTGCCATGCACCATGCAAGAAATATTTTGTAAGTTGTGATGGTGTGGAATGACCAAAACTCATGTACACAAGCCATGAACCACATTGTAGACAAAACTTTGCTGCCGTACAGTACATAAATAATGAAAGCCACAGCACAAGCTCTACCTTAATTAGTGCTTTGTGGAAGTGTGAAAATGCTGTGACAGCTACAAACAAAACAAATGAGGCAATTCTAATTGCGGATAAGATGGCTGCAAAATTCATGAACATTTCTTGCGGTAGAGTAAACATATAACGATGCTATTACAACACATAATACCAATTTAATAGACATCAGTTTAACCCTTAAACGCGCACGCGAATTTACGAAATATTGCGCTGAAATCGCAAGGGCCATTTAAGTGGCCCTCCATATTTGGCACAGAGGTGCGCGCGCTAGGATTATGTGATCGTGAAACGGTTTAGTGCAACGGAAAGCCACGTTTCTGGGCTTTAATTCGAGCTCAAGAACTTTGTGCTGTGATTAAAGATAAGCGAGATATGGATGAAAATACTGTTGTTGATCAACTTTTCTATAGCGACACCGACGATGACTGGAACAACTCGGACGAAGAGGACTCTTTTGTCCATGGAGAAGACTCTTTTGTCCTTGATAGGCTTACCAGGGAACAAGACGGTAAAATGGCGGACAGATGAATCGGTCCTATCACTTCGCCTGCCATTATAGATGATTATGGCGATGTGGAAGAAAATGATCGTGAGGAAGAGTTCAGCAACGACGAAGAAGACATCGAGGAAGAAACAAACGATGATTATGAAGGTATAATGCTTTTCACATGTTTTATAACTTGAGTCCTGCTTCTTCTAATAGCTGATGTGATATATTGTGAAGGTCATGATGAGTCAAGCCATCCTGGACCATCTGGGCTACATAGTGGAGTGAGTGACGGTGGGATGGGTAGCCTGGAAACTGAATACTCCTGTAGTGGTTCTCCTGTGGCTTACCATGGCTCTCTTGTTAGTTCTTCCATGCACTCTCGTTCTTCTTCTCCACATGCCCCATTTTCACCTAGTGATAGAGGCAGGGACTACTCACCATCTCCATCTGATCCTTTGTCTGGTAGAAATAGAGGGAGAGGTAGAGGGAGGGGTAGGGGAACTGTGTCTCCAATGGATCTTGTGCAACATAGCTCACGCCAGCATGGAGGACGTCAATCACAGGCTCTTCCACCTCAATCGCCTGCGAGGCTTGAGGAACGCCATTTCATAGAGAACCTTGGGACTGACGGTGACTGCAGTGTGTTCTGACCGGAAGACGCATAGAAAACGTACTAAGTATGGCTGCATAAATTGTGGAATGGTTCATTTGTGCCTTGAAAATTGTTTTAAGATAAACCACACCAAGGAAAACTATAAATAAATAAGGGGTGTATGCTATTTACTATGTCTTAGACTTTTTACAGGTTCAGCCGATGTATATAGTTTAGATGTGTTGACAGTATTATCTGTTCAGCTATGTACCTAGCTGTTTGTAATTCAGGTTTTTCCACGATTGTGGTTTTTTTTCTCTAAAATCACTTGGATCGGTGGTTTCTAAAAGAGGCAAACCCTTTACTGAGTAAAGATCCCAGCTCTTTAGTGCATATATTTCATGTACATTTTATGTTTGAAAAGTTTTTCAAATTCTAATGCTAATAATAATACTTTATGTTTGATGAACAGTGCATGATAAAATGGATTGCTGTTGGTATTTGATTGACCAGTCACCAGAATACGTCTTGGCAGCACGTTGAAACGCCACAGTGATTGTGTTGGAGTTCTTTGTTACATGCCTACAGGGTAAAAATAATTATGAGAATACGACAATTTTTTTTCAATTCACAACTATCTGAGAGTTGTAGCTATGTCAATGGAATTTCACCACCTTGTATCAAGGGTACCACCCTTTCTAAACACCAAGTGTTGAGGCGAATGGACAGAGGAGCTGCCTACCATGATGATTATTTCCAAATGATGCGCATATTACTGTGGATAAATGGAGAAGTATTATTGATAAAAACATAATAATAATAATGGATAAACCCCAGGTTATCCACCGTCTGTGTACCAAGTTACAAGCTGATACATCAAGGATTTTCACAGATTCAGTCGTATAAAGACAAGCGGTTACTTCGCACAATTGTGTGAATACCACAAGTTTTTTCTAAAATTCATAAATACCTGAGAGTTGCAGCTATGTCAATGGAATTTCATCACCTTGTATCAAGGGTACAACTCTTTCTCAACACCAAGTATTGAGGCGAATCGCCAACGGAGCCACCTACCATGATGGTTATTTCCAAGTTATGCGCATATTACTTCGGATAAATAGAGAAGCATTAATGATAAACAATTGATAGTCATGATGGGTAAACCCCAGGGTATCCACCATCTGTGTACCAAGTTTCAAGTTGATACGTCGAGGATTTTCAGAGATACAGCCTTGTAAAGATGCGCGATTATTTTGCGAAAGTAAGCATAAACTTTCGTGCATTTTCGGAGTAATAAATAATAGGGCCATTATAATGGCCTTTGCGCGTTTAAGGGTTAACACCAAAAGTGATTATTTCTTGGATGTCTGCATGATGACACAAGATTAAGTGAGCCCTGTAAAAGAACAAGCAGGTGCTGAATTAGACATTTAAAAATTATATATTCAAGGCTAAGTGAATCTGGCGTACCAAAGGTAATGTAAATGTGTTTTGGTGCCTAAGTACGTAAACATAAATATGGGGAGACCTGTCAAACAACAAGTGGCCACCAAACAGAATGTATGACATGGTCGAATAAATCACCCTTTAGAAATAAGCCAGACAAAGTAACCCTGCAGAGATACTGTATCAGTAAGAAACAAATTACCTTGTAGAGAGAGTTCAGCTACAAACAAAATCACCCTGTAGAGAGTTCAGCTGTATTTCAAGTCACACAGTAGAAAGATCAGCTGCAAATAAGTTATTTCTATATATATAATTTGTACATTTACTGATAGAATAAATGGTTAAACTATTTAAAATCTGCTTCATCTTGTTCTTCTTCCTGTGGTAAAGAAAAAAATGATAAGTTAAAAAGCCCTAAAGCCAGCCATAGGCCAGCTTTGGGGTATACAAATACAAAAAGAAGTGAAATCTAATCTAAAACAGCCAAGCTATAAAAAAAGAGTGCGGCCCTCAGAAAGGCTATGATGAAAAAAGATGTGAAATCCAAGCTGGTGGTCACGAAATGGCTGTGATGGTAGTTTTTTTTTGTTTTTTTCCCAGGCTAGATGGACTGCCCATCCACCATCCCCAGCACTATGTGTTAAAGTGCTGGACAGCTGGAAATACCAGCAATCAAACAAGGCCGCCAGACTCCAAGCGGCCCTCAGAGTAGGCCAGATCAATATTAGTGGTTGATGGACGGCCAAATGAAGAGCGATGACCCCTCAAACACACCACTGCAGATCTTAACAATGAAAAGCAAAGCCTACATCGCAGCCAGTATAAGCATTTGCTGTAATTAGTGCTGCGCTTCTCAGCCAACATTGAAGCAAACTTCCTAAAGACTGTTGTAGCAGTGGGCCCCATGCCACCAGTAGCTGCAAACACCAACGGTGAAAAGCAAGCTCTCTCAGCCTCTCTAACACGCTCATCATATGCCCGTCTTTTTTTCACTTTCATGAAACTGGTAACATCTGAACAATCGGGAGCAAAATAAGAGCACGCAAAAAGGTTGAAAACCCTGACATCGAGAAATGCACGCTGCCTATTTCGACCTGGCAACAACATCAGATGGGCACCATCTTCACTATTGGCAGTAGCGAACGAATTACAATGGCTCAGGTACGTAGGTAATGGTAAAAATGTTAATAACGACAATTCAGGTGAATTTTGGCACCAAATTTACCTGAATTGTCGTTATTAAAAGTTTTACCATTAACCTACCATCACGGCCATTTCTTGTCTGCCACCTTGATTTCACATCTTATTTCACCATAGCCTTTCTGAGGGCTGCATTTTTTTTTACAGCTTGGCTGTTTTGGATTAGATAACTTTAGCCAGCTAGCTTAACTTTGAATTTTATACATTCAATTGTAAATCACTGTGAAAAAAGCTCAGAATAATAAGGTCTATAATAGTCTTATTATGTTATTATTGGAATGAAATAGTACAGCATATATTATTAGATTAGGACTTTACTATAACAAGCTTATTGAATACATTTAAGACAGTCATATATTAGAGATTAAATCACTAGTATAGTGCAGTGTATTATCAGACTATACTAAGCCTATTTCAACCATATATTGGCTACTATACTACTGTACTTTTTCACTTTCCTATAATCTGTGGCTACCTTAATTAAATAGTTTCTATAATTACATTTGTAGTGAATTTAATTATGTAAATATGTTAAAACCACAATAGGAACAGCTAGTAAATCAATGTCTCCTTGTCCAGCCATGACAGTATCAAATCAATTTCGTCGTTTATCAGTCTTTATCCAACTGCAGCAGGTAAGACAGTAAATACAATTCACAAGTTCCATTACAAATTACCTGTATTATCATCACCACGTAGAACTCTGTAACAATCTGTTAGTCGTCTGGTAGAACAGTCCCACAGCTTTAATACAAAGATGGTAAATATGATGTGTATTCTGGACAATCGTTGGACTTACAGTTAGTAACAATAAGAATCTCATAAAACCGAGACCTCATCTGAAAACCTAGCATTACCATGTAGAACAGCGGCTAGGTCCCACAACTCTATTAAAGATGGCAAATATAATGCGTATATTGAACAATCATTGTACTTACAGTTTGTAACAATCTTTTAAAATTGAGACTGAGACTGACAATCCATGTAGAACCAAGACAAGTCTGATAAGACCGGATCTCACAACTCTAAATGGAGGCAAACATAATTCATATTCTGGATTACTTAGTGTACTTACAGTTGTTATCAGTGAGTCTAACCAGACATAAAACGGCCACTTAGTATGTGACTTTGTTTTGAATGGTCATATCTCAGTCAAGAACAATGATATCAAGCTGCAACTAGCAGGTATGGTTATCAAGTGTTAAAATAAGTACATTCAAGCATTGATTTATGTTAAATCCCTATCTTTGGCTAATGTATAAGCATATACCTACTAGTTAGAGTTTAAAATATTCACTCTTGGCTGAGATATAACCATTCAAGAATCTTCATCTGACATCCGCCCATACCCAAAACTCACAAAACTACTCCTACCACGTGGCCATTTTTATGTCTGTTACGTAAGCTCACAAGAAGCATCTGATACACTGATAGCCAAGTCCAAGAATCTTGTAATCATTGAAACAAGACTAAATAAACTATAATTTGCATACTATCAGTGAACTTACTTTTGTTAGCAATACGAGCATGGTCAGTGAAATAAGGACAAACAAGATGGAACAGGTTCTTGAAAGCACTCAACTCATTTACAGTGCCAGATGTACATGAGGTAGCAGCCATCAGCTGTTGATAAAAAGTAGTAAAAAACATGAAGAAATAGGACCGGTACCCAGAAGAAATGATACCAGTTTCCACAAACCTAAACGAAAGTAAATATAAATTATATACTGGACGCTCTCAGTCTACTTACTTACAGATGTTAGCAATAAGAAGAATCTCCTAGAGCTGAGACCAAGTCTGTAATTCCTGCCCTTTTGAAAAGAAAATAAATAAAAACACAATCAGGCTTAATGCACTTACAGCTGTAAGTAATTAGAAGATGAGGTTGAACAACTCCGTGAAAAAAGAACAAAACTGTCCACATATGGTCGCTACCAGATTCTTTAAAGGAAGCAGCTGCCATTGAAGGAAATTAACACTGCAGATGTTGTACACTGACAACCTGTAGAACTAAGAGGTTCGACAAGAAACTGTACGTCTGAAGAGATAGCATACAAAATCGTAACAGCAGACCATGCGTACTCTTACTGTTGATGGCTGATGAACTGTGTCCACTCGTCATCCACCATAAGCTGAGATAACTGGTTATAAAACAGGTAATATACACAGCAACACCAAAGTTGAATCATTTGCAGCTAGGCCATTGTCATACAATACACAATAAACAAGTTAATACGGCTAAACTGACCTATCGTACAAGCTATCATTTTAGTCTAATACTTACTCATCTAGAGATGTTTTTGATCATTGCCATCGTAGATCCACCACGCCACTTCACCACTACAGCCAGCAGGGATGTAGCGCGGCATAACTATCACCGTGCGGAGCATGACTCATTGGACGATGACGCCGATTGCGCACACTCTCTCCGCGAGATACACCGTCGTTATCTTTCACATCTACAACCTCTGATACAACAATAGCAACAAAGATGGCGACTTAATTGCATCTGATATGCATGCGCACACCACTGACCCCTTCAATTTTAAACAAGCATTACTACGAACTTTTGCAGGTATGCTAACTGTGCAAGAAAATCTGGATTTGTATGACTCTTAGAAAGAATTGATTGAATAATTAATTTTTCTGGTATTATATGCTTTCCGTATATGAAAATGTGTGCGTCTGAAATTATCACAACAAAGCTAGCTAGCTATATAGTGTTTAACAGAAGTGCACTTACTGTAAAATCATCATGTCTTTGTGTGATACAGTAAAAAAAATCTTAAGCCACCTGCTCTCTGTATAAACAAAAGTCCATGAATAATGAGATGGTAAAGCTAAAAAGTGGGTGTAACTAATCACTGGACTGGAACACTGGACTGGATTACTGGACTGACATATTTTTGGTTTTTACACATTCTGAGGTTGGTTTTATTGAGTCTTGCTAACTAAGGGCCTTCAGAGAACTTGCAGCATGCTACTAAAATGACGAGTGTGAGAGTAACTTGAGCAAAAACTGACTTCTGGTAATTTCATCTCTATTTATTATGTTCTTCTACAGTGCATATACCTATATTCCTTATCAGTATACTGCAGGGAATGTGCTAGTTATGGTTAACCAATGATAACGTCTTGAAGATAGTAGCAAGCTTGTACAATGGTAATAAATTTGGTCAAATATTATAGTATGCCAACCAGCACATGTAAGAACTAATCATGATAGCAGAAAAACCCTCAGTTACGCAATGAGTTTGCATATTGCATGTAGGAACAAATTTAGCTACAATAGATTGTCTTAGGAAGGACCAGGGGTCTGAGCTATTTAGTTCAAGGATACAGTGTATCATAGGTAACCTATATCTAATCAAAAACAGCCAAGCTGTAAAAAAAGGTGCGGCCCTCATAAAGGCCATGGTGAAAAAAGATGTGAAATCCAAGGTGGCGGCCAAGAAATGGCTGTGATGGTAGGTTAATGGTTACATTTTAATAACAACAATTCAGGTGAATTTGGTGCCAAGACCAAGCGGCACAAAATTCACCTGAATTGCCGTTATTAAAATGTAACCATTAACCTACCATCACAGCCATTTCTTGGCCGCCACCTTGGATTTCACATCTTTTTTCACCATGGCCTTTATGAGGGCCGCACCTTTTTTTACAGCTTGGCTGTTTTTGATTAGATATCACTTCTTTTTGTATTTGTATACTGCAAAGCCGGCCTATGGCTGGCTTTGGGGCTTTTTTAACCCATGTGTTTTTTTCTTCACCACAGGAAGAAGAAAAGAACTTAAAGAAGAATTTTAGTACTTCAATTATTTTTGATTTTATTAGTAATTATACAAATTATATACATATATTTATTACATGCTCATTATTCCCCACAGGATTTTTTTTGCAGCTGATCTCTCTACTGAGTGACTTGAAATGTAGCTGAACTATATACAGGATGGTTTCTTTGTAGCTGAACTCTCTGTAACAGGTGATTTGTTTGCAGCTAAACTCTCTACATGGTGGTGTCTTTATAGCCGAACTCTCTACATGATGGTTTCTTTGTAGCTGAACTCTCTATAAGGTGACTTCGTCTAGCTGAACTCTCTACAGGGTGATTTTTTTGTAGCTGAACTCTCTGCAGGGTGATTTGTTTGCAGCTGAACTCTCTACATGATGGTTTCTTTGTAGCTGAACTCTCTACAAGGTGACTTCGTCCAGTTGATCTCTCTACGGGGTGATTTGTTTCTAGCTGAACTCTCTACAGGTGAATTGTTTGCAGCTAAACTCTCTACATGGTGGTTTCTTTGTAGCTAAACTCTCTACAAGGTAACTTCTTCTCTACAGGGTGATTTGTTGTAGTTGAATTCTCTACTAGGTGGTTTGTATGAGGCTGAACTCTCTACATGGCGGTTTCTTTGTAGCTGAACTCTCTACAGAGTGATTTGTTTGCAGCTGAACTCTCTACATGATGGTTTCTTTGTAACTGAACACTCTACAAGGTGACTTCTTCTAGCATGATCTTTCTACAGGGTGAATTGTTGTAGCTGAACTATCTACAAGGTAACTTCTTCTAGCTGATCTCTATACAGGGTGATTTGTTTGTAGTTGAATTCTGTACAGGTGATTTCTTTGTAGTTGAACTCTGTACATGATGGTTTCTTTGTAGCTAAACTCTTTACAAGGTGACTTCTTCTAGCTGAACTCTCTATGGGGTAATTTCTTTGTAGCTGATCTCTCTATATTATGGTTTCTTTGTAAATGAACTCTCTACAAGGTGAATTCTTCCACCTGATCTCTCTACAGGGTGATTTGTTTGTAACTGAACTCTGTACAAGTGCTTTTTTGTGGGTGATCTCACTGCAGGTTGATTTGTTTGTAGCTGAACTCACTAAAGGGTGATTTTGCTTGTAGCTGAACTCCTTGCATTGTATCTAGTTTCTAGCTGATCTCTCTACAGGGTGATTTGTTTGTAGCTGATCTCTCTACAAGTTGATTTGTGTGTAGCTGATCTCTCTGCAGGTTGATTAATTTGCAGCCGATCTCTCTACAAGGTAATTTGTTTGTAGCTGAACTGTCTATAAAGTAATTTATTTGTAGCTGATCTCTCTGCAGGTTGATTTGTTTTAGCTGAACTCTCTACAGGGTGATTTACTTGTAGCTGAACTCCTTACATTGTGACTAGTTTCTAGCTGATCTCTCTACAGAGTGATTTGTTTGTAGCTGATCTCTCTACAAGTTGATTTGTGTGTAGCTGATCTTTCTACTGGTTGATTTGTTTGTAGCCGATCTCTCTACAGGGTAATTTTTTGTAGCTGAACTCTGTACAAGGTGCTGTTTTGTAGGTGGTCTCACTGCAGGTTGATTTGTTTGTAGCTGAACTCACTAAAGGGTGATTTGCTTGTAGCTGAACTCCTTACATTGTGTCTGGTTTCTAGCTGATCTCTCTACAGAGTGATTTGTTTGTAGCTGAACTCTCTATAAGGTGATTTATTTGTAGCTGAACTCCTTACATTGTGTGTAGTTTCTAGCTGATCTCTCTACAGGGTGATTTGTTTGTAATTGATCTCTCTACAAGTTGATTTGTGTGTAGCTGATCTCTCTGCAGGTTGATTTGTTTGTAGCCGATCTCTCTATAGGGTAATTTTTTGTAGCTGAACTCTGTACAAGGTGCTGTTTTGTAGGTGGTCTCACTGCAGGTTGATTTGTTTGTAGCTGAACTCACTAAAGGGTGATTTGCTTGTAGCTGAACTCCTTACATTGTGTCTGGTTTCTAGCTGATCTCTCTACAGAGTGATTTGTTTGTAGCTGAACTCTCTATAAGGTGATTTATTTGTAGCTGAACTCCTTACATTGTGTGTAGTTTCTAGCTGATCTCTCTACAGGGTGATTTGTTTGTAATTGATCTCTCTACAAGTTGATTTGTGTGTAGCTGATCTTTCTACTGGTTGATTTGTTTGTAGCCGATCTCTCTACAGGGTAATTTTTTGTAGCTGAACTCTGTACAAGGTGCTGTTTTGTAGGTGGTCTCACTGCAGGTTGATTTGTTTGTAGCTGAACTCACTAAAGTGTGATTTGCTTGTAGCTGAACTCCTTACATTGTGTCTGGTTTCTAGCTGATCTCTCTACAGAGTGATTTGTTTGTAGCTGAACTCTCTATAAGGTGATTTATTTGTAGCTGAACTCCTTACATTGTGTGTAGTTTCTAGCTGATCTCTCTACAGGGTGATTTGTTTGTAATTGATCTCTCTACAAGTTGATTTGTGTGTAGCTGATCTCTCTGCAGGTTGATTTGTTTGTAGCCGATCTCTCTATAGGGTAATTTGTTTGTAGCTGAACTCTCTATAAGGTGATTTGTTTGTAGTTGATCTCTCTGCAGGTTGATTTGTTTTAGCTGAACTCTCTACAGGCTGATTTGTTTGTAGCCGATCTCTCTACAGGGTAATTTGTTTGTAGCTGAACTCTCTACAAGTTGATTTGTGTGTAGCTGATCTCTCTGCAGGTTGATTTGTTTGTAGCCGATCTCTCTACAGGGCAATTTGTTTGTAGCTGATCTCTCTACAGGGTGATTTTTTTGTAGCTGACCTCTCTTCAGGGTGATTTGTTTCTAGCTGATCTCTCTACAGGGTGATTTTTTGTAGCTGACCTCTCTTCAGGGTGATTTGTTTCTAGCTGATTGCTCTACAGGTTGATTTGTTTGTAGATGAACTCTCTACAGGGTAATTTGCTTGTAGCTGAACTCCTTACTTTGTGTCTAGTTTGTAGCTGATCTCTCTACAGGGTGATTTGTTTGTAGCTGAACTCCTTACATTGTGTGTAGTTTCTAGCTGATCTCTCTACAGGGTGATTTGTTTGTAGCCAATCTCTCTACAGGTAATCTGTTTGTAGCTGAACTCTCTATAAGGTGATTTGTTTGTAGCTGATCTCTCTGCAGGTTGATTTGTTTTAGCTGAACTCTCTACAGGGTGATTGCTTGTAGCTGAACTCCTTACATTGTGTCTAGTTTCTAGCTGATGTCTCTAAAGGGTGATTTTTTGTAGCTGAACTCTCTTCAGGGTGGTTTGTTTCTAGCTGATCTCTCTACAGGTAGATTTGTGTTGATTTGTTCATTGCTGATCGCTCTAAAGGTAATTGATTTGTTGCAGTTGAACACCCTGCAAAGTGTTTTGTTTGTAGCTGATCACTCTAAAGGGTAATTTGTTTGTAGCTGAACTCTCTCCACAGTGACTTGTGTGTAGCAGAATTCTGTGTAACTGAATTCTCTAGAGAGTGACTTAATTGTAGCTGAATTCTCTACAAAGTGCATGACTTGTTTATAGCTGAACTTTCTTCAGTGTGACTTGTAATGTTCTGAATCTCTATAGTGTTGTATTTGCTTAACTCTCCACATGGTGACTGTCTTCTTGCTGAACTGTCTATAAGATTAACTGTTTGCAGCTGAACTCCCTACAGAATAACTTGTGATGTAATAAAATTCTATAATGGAGTAAATAAATTAGCCGAATGCTCTATTAGGGTGACTGTTTTATTAGAGTATCTCGATCTCGCATTTGCTACACGGAGTTGGCTTTCGAATCATAACTCAGTGATTTGTAATCCAATTCTTCTGTACTACTGCAAGAGCTTTCTATGAAGATTATTCCAGCTATACACCGATTTTCAGCTGATTGCTCTAAGCGGTTTGCCTACTAGGCGTGAAAACTAATACTTTTTTATTCATAAAAATCGATCGCGTAATTGTGACACAGGTTGGGTTTTGTGTCATATCTCCGTGGTCTTTATCTCGATTCCTTTCAAACCACCAAAAGGCACTCCTACGATGGTTACTCCATCTACATAGCAATTTTCAACTCATTCCATGAAGCGGTTTACCCTGTAGGCGTGACAACAAATCGATCTTGTTTTACGCGAATAATCGGTCATAACTCCTGAACCATTCATCGGATTTGTACCAAATTTGATGCTAGGATTCGCCTTTGGACTCCCTTTCTGTGTGCCAAATTTCAAGGCGATCGGAGTACGCGTTTGCTTGTTATAGCAATTTTTGCAAGTGTGCGAAAAGACGAAGAAGAAGAAGAAAAAAATATCGAAGAAAAAAAAACGAAACGTTGGCAGCTCGTATCTCGGAAATGGCTGGAGCGATTTCCTTCAAATTTGGAATATAGACTCCCTTGGCTGGCGGGCAACTGTGTAGCAAATTTGGTTCCAATCAGATAAGTGATCACCGAGATACAAAGGTGTGAAAATGACGTTTTCGTTCTTCCTGTCAATATACTCACAGTGTGGCGCGCCGGCTTCTTGGGCCGCACGACACACTACCGTGTGTCTTGATTTGTGCTATCTACTGCTATATATTACAATCTCCAAAACACAATACTGAGAAGTCTATAAATGCTGTAGAGCATAACATGCTTACTCCACTCCTCACACTTGTCATTTTAGGAGCAGACTGCAAGTTTTCTGAAGGCCCTTAGCTAGCAAGACTCAATACAACCAACCTCAGAGTGTGTAAAAACCAAAAATATGTCAGTCCAATAGTCCAGTCCAATGATTAGTTACACCCCTAAAAAGTTATCACATTTTAGTTAAGTAAACAAAGCCATACAAAGAATGTGTATTAAACTAAAGTATAATCTGTTTCCCATAATATAAGATGGGGTTTATACTAAAGTATAAGATAGTTAGTATAATGCACGACTACACTGAGATTATTTGTATAGTTTAAGCCATTAGATATGCCATCTTATATTCTTCTTTTTTCACAGTGAATGTAAGTTGTATGTATACATTTTCTGGCTGTGGGCACTAGTTTCCCACAGACCTTTAATGCAGGTCTTGCCTACATTATAAAGCAATAGAAATAAAATAAAATAAATAAATAAGGTGAAAGTGGTAGCTAAGGCTGCTAAGTCAACTGGTCTATATTAGTCTGGGCTTCTAAGGCATACTCCCTCAGAAAAGTTTAGCTAAGTACACTGCAACTTTTAGTCCTTCAGAGACCAAATTTGCTTCATCAAGTTTGAAGGTTTGTTTAATTCCAGTCAGAAAGGCTCAGATCTCAATGCACTGGTTTTATTTACTGTACCAGCTCTGAATGCCCTATATATACATTGTCCAAAAGATGCCCATATTAAAATGAACCCTTATTATATGCTTGCGTCGACTCTTGGTAATAATGACTATATGTATTTAGCTTTCAGGTTGCATATACAGTACAAGGTATTCTTTCATCTGCAGATAGTGTTCTGCATTTTGTGTATCGCGTATCACCATCAATAAACTGTTCAATACGATACTGTATCACGATACTACAATGAAGTGGTCATGACTAGTTATGACTGGCACATTAGTTAAAAATAGTTGTAACAATATCCTATTTATCTGTGCCTTAAAGAACCAACACTGATTCTACATTCACTGTGTATACAAATTTCTTAGTTTATTCAGTGAGTGATGATAAACTGCAGTATGACAAAGAGCCAGTGTGTTTAGTATGAAAGTACATCTCTACTTGGATACCTGCCTCTAGTACACCACCCAGACAATTAGCTACCACAAACATTTTTAATGCATGCTCCCACACAGGCTTGTCTGGATTACTCAAGATTTTGATGAGTTGTCAAGATGGCTAGTATCAGCAGATTGTTTACTTCTTAGTGGTACAGTCCTTTATACTTGAAGTGCAACCATTTAGAAGCCCCGGTTAAGAATATTTTAGCCATAACAGGCGTTAACAGCATCACCCTAGCTAATACATGCAAATTTTGTTTGGCTTCTCGTAACGTTGCATTTTAAAGCACATGCAGAGGCTTTCTATTTGAGTATCTAGATCACTGCTACAGTAATAGAGCAATCACTGACTGTTTCTACTGGAAAACTTCGATATATTGATACTTTCTAAGTACAGTATCGTATCGTGATACTTATTTGCTGTATCGATATATTGCCGTATCGATATGTATTGCAGATCCCTATCTGCAGATATAAATTGCTATTCCATGTACTATGAGGCCCGGGAAATATAAGGCTCTAGCTCCACACTAAGAATCAAATTATGTAATGTTCTACACAATGATAAGGCGATTGCCTGTATCAGTAAAGAATTATTAATTGGGATATTTTATTTGAGTACATTTTGACTGTTCCTCCTATAATTATTGTTTAATTATCTTATGTCTTGTTGATTTACCTCCATCCTCTTTACTGATCCCTCTTTATTGATTCTATGTGACCTAGAAACTCTATACACCTTGTCAATCCAGTTACAACAGTTAATCTAAATATGACACAAAATGCACAGGAAATGATGATGCAGGTATTGAGACGAGGAGATGCATGGTGTTTCACTACAGTGCCACAGCACACAAACACTTGAAATGTAATCTGAGACTTACATGCATATAGCTGCAGTGAACTAAGTAAGATCACTGTAGCTGCTGGTAAGCATTGCGTCGTACCACCATCCATCAGTGCTTGTGCAATCAATTGTCTGTTTTATGAATTCAGCTACATATCAAAATTATGCATAGCTAGCACCGTAGTAATTTATCAGGCACCCAGTTACAGCTTAAGTTTGAGCATAAGATGCCTGAAGTATTTACCACAGATATATTTTGTAAATAATATTAAAAAGATAAATATATTCTAATAGAACAGTCATTAGCCAGCTGTGTAGTAACTGTGAACTAATTATAGGCACTTGCTAGTTATGAGCATAATCTAAAGCATTTACCACAGATATGAGATAGTGTAAAATTTTGTAAATAGTAAATGAATGCCACAGTAAAGATAGATCTATACTCTAACAGAGTAGTCTGTCTATTTTATTAATTCATACTTCCGAATTTACATCGTAAACAGTCTGTAATGTGTATACCTTTTTATAACACTGTCAAACAAGATTACAGGTGCATGTTTGACTCTCCAAGATAATTGCTAATTTCCATATATCAGTCATCTAAACGTTACCAATTTAACAATTTGTTATTCCCCCAGTGAGACTATCACCTACAAAAATGAGTGATATTCACCCCAACGTCACCCTCACTGTAAAAAAAGGCATATGCAAGAAACTACAAGTACCTGTAATCCAATGTAAAAACAGCTCAGTTGTAGGGAAAGACTTCATGAAAGTAAAAATAGCTGGTAACTTAAAGAGCTGACATCTGCAGCGGCCTAGAATCAATCTTAATCCAACTACTTATATATTAAAGTTTTTTAATCCATGCAAGAACACCTTGCATTGGCTGTAAAACAAGTGCACCGATGAAAGTAACTGGCAATTGAAGTAGCTGATATCTGAAGCGGCCAAGAATGAATGTTGATATACAACTAATTAAAATTAACAAAAAGTTTAACATTGAACCTTTATCTTTCAGCTGTGTTCTACATTCACTTCTTCTTCATCAAAAATTGATTTCTTTTAACTCTAATTGACTGGTAATTTGGCTGCCTTTTTTTTGCTCTATAGCTACACTGAATATTTTTAAAAGGTGGCCAAATTACCAGCCAATTTGAGCTAAAAGAAATCAATTTGATGCAGAAGAAGTGAATGTAGAACACAGCTGAAAGATAAAGGTTCAATGTTAAACCTTTTGTTAATTTCAATTAGTTGTATATCAACATTAATTCTTGGCCGCTTCAGATATCAGCTACTTCAATTGCCAGTTACTTTCATGAGTGCACTTTTTTATAGCAAAGGTGTTTTTGCATGGATTAAAAAACTTTAATACATAAGTAGTTGGATTAAGATTGACTCTTGGCCACTCCGGATATCAGTTCTTTAAGATACCAGTTATTTTTACTTTCATGAAGTCTTTCCTTGCAACTGTGCTGTTTTTACATTGGATTACCGGTACTTGTAGTTTCTCATAGGCTTGAGCCAATTATGTTTTGAAAATAGCCTATTATGCTTTGAGCAGTGCTCAAAAATCCAGCCTATTACTGTAGTACTAGTAATAGCATGGGTAGCAGTGAAATTTGGGATAAATATCACTAGTGTTGTATTTGGAAATGGGGATAAATTTCAAGAGGCGAAGCCAAGTGAAATTTACCATTTCCAATACAACAAGAGTGGTATTTATCCCAAATTTCACTGCTACCCATGCTATTCCCAGTTAATACCATACTTGCTGCATATATGCATGCTGTGCATTAGCGTTGCTATGTACGCAATTTGTCACTATGTACTAAACACGCGTCGACACTAATTGGTGCAACATTGTTAACATAAATTCTAGCCAATGAAATTACAATTACAACTTTTTCACTGCTGTCAGTGAAATATGGATAAATTTCACTGCTACTATTGAGACTTTTGTATGGGTAGTGAAACAGGTATGGTATTATGCTCAAAATTATGCTCTCAAAATCAAGATTATGCTCGAGAGCTGACTGTTTTATTAGAGTAAATCTGCATTTCCTGACTGTTGTATATGAATAAGTGACTGCTCTATTAGAGTATCTCGATCTTATTACCATAAAGTGTGAATAATCAGTCAAGAAATAGTAACACTGCAAGGTTTTTGATATAAAATGCTGTAATAATGTGCAGTTTGTTCTTGTTGTGTGGTAGTTTTGGCACGCATTGCACATTTTAATTAAAATTCTCGAAAATCGTCCTATTATGCTGGCATAATGCTTGATGCTTTTGCCAGCCTCTTATGCTCGAAATTATGCCAGCATAATTAGCACAAGCCTAGTTTCTTGGACACGCCTTTACTGTAAACTGACCTGGAAATTAACACCCTTGATGCCACTACAGTCTACACTGGATATTTGTTTGAACCCATCAACACTATGCCTGATACATCTGAGTAGACTGACCTGCAAATTCACATCACTAGTATACAGTGATAATTGATAACTACAAAAATAACAATTGCAATAATACAATTCTTCTGTATGTCAACTGACCTGAAATTCATGACACTCAATACCGAGACCTGTAAAAGAATAAGCAGGCACTGAAGTCAACCTTAAATTAAACACACATGCAAACTGACCTGGAACATCAGTCGCAACACCAAAGACACCTGTTTCGATATCTGACGAAACAATCCAGCAGGCACTGAATTAAAAAGAGAATGTGCAAGAAATCAATATGCCAGGCTGTACCAATAAAGGATGGATAATCAAAATGAACTAAAAAATATATATCCCATATGCAGGTTAAGTGAGTAACATAACTGTTGGGTAAGCATGTAAACCAGAACGTTAGGTCATTAGTCAAACAAAAGTACACTACCACAATCTGGTCACTTATAATTGATAACTACAAAAGAACAATTGCAATAATACAATTCCTCTGAACGTTAACTGACCTGAAATTCATGACACCTGTATCTTTGTTCTTGCATGGTATCAACTTACATATGTACCATGATCACATTCAACTGCTAGTGGATAAACCAGTATGACCAGATGGCCTGCAAAAACCAACAAGCAGGTGTTAAATACAATACACCTAAAGCCTGGAATATGAAAAATATTATAAGCATTATTCCACACTGATATAGTAATAGATTATAGGATATTGTGGAACTTGTCTAAACGTGTAAACTTGAACATGAGGACAACTGCATAATCTGGACACTTGGAATTGTCCAATACCTGATGAACAAGTTGGTACTAATGACATTCACTTCAACATTTTATCCCAGCTGGGTGAATCTCTTGTAACTGAGTAAAAAGGTGTTTATTTTCCACCTGCAACCAAAGTTCTACATTTCTGTGGTTGAGTGTACATAAACTGACCTGGAAAATCAGTATGCCATAGGGGTATGGAAATGGTTCCTTTCCTTCTGTTGTGACATTACTTACAGCTGACTGGTAAATGATCATCGATGTCCCCGTGGACCCCAACAATGAGTATATCAACAAGTTGGAATGAATTTCCTTTCAACATGTGGTGGAATGAATTTCCTTTCAACATCTGCATGGTGGACAGGTCCAAAAACCCTATCGCACAAAGATGGTGAATCAGTGTGTGGCGATGTGACACGTTGCACAAACTTCACTCCTCGTTTCGTTAGCATTCAAGACTGGCATATATCATAGAGTACCTCAGTATTCTTGACTCTTACTTCTTCAAGCGTTGCTCAAGCGATGTAGTTTCTCAAGAGGGGCTCAAGTTTCTCATTAAAGTCGAGCCGATTAAAGTACGCCTCACCATCCAGTTACATTCTTAAACCATTCGATTTAAAACTACGTATCACGAGTGTCCACTTAAGGTAATTAGGTACTTTTCACGAGATTTCCCCTAAATAGATCACGGGTTAGTTGTCAATCCGGTGGATTCTGGTGGTATACATGGTTCAACAATGCGGTAAGTGTACTTTAATATAGTATAAGCTGTCAATAATTGTTTGTGCACTGCTAAACTAAGTTATTTTTGTGTGATAAGCATGCTTGAGGAAGGGTCTGGGGGACGAGACTAATGTTTTGGCAGCAGTTGGTGATGGCCAGGCAAAGAACTGCAAGAAGAACTACTGTGATAGTGTGATAGAAGGGAAAAATTCCCACCCCTATAGCTCTGCCAAGGGGCATTAACTAGCATTATCTACAGCTACTGCATTATGTTGCTGATATGTACATCCGGGCCAAGAATAAAGGTGAAAGTGGTAGTAAGGCTCAATCCTATTATTCTGCTGAACAGGCAAGGGAGTCTGGGACTCTGGGGGCATGCTCCCTCAAGAAAGTATAAGTACTACAACTTTTTTGTTTTAATTGCTTCATCAAGTAAAAAAATTCAGTCAAAAGGTGATGATCGAGGCTCTGGTCTTATGCACTAGTTGGAGTGGTTGTATCGATACTGCACTGTGACATCCTTGAGGGGCTAGTGCTGGCATTGTCCATGGCAATACTATTCCATCTCCCTGAGTCTTGATGATTGAGTCCTCCATTCCTTTCTCTGCTGCTCCAATCCTGAAGTTGTGACCACAGTCAAAAGGTGACGATTGAGGCTCTGGTCTTGCATCTATACTGTACTGCAACACCCTTGAGGGGTTAGTACCAGCATTGTCCATCGCAATACTGTTCCATCTCCCATATGCAAGTCTTGATGGTTGAGTCCTCTATTCCTTTCTCTGCTGCTCTAATCCTGAAGTTGTGACCAAAATATTAAAAAATGGTTATAACATGATAAACGATTATGATGATAACAATTACAAATGTATTTATAGCTGTGTAGCAACTGTGAACTAATTTGGCACTTGCAAGTTTAATTAGATGTCTGAAGCATTTAACATGCACAGATATGAGATATATTCGTCACATGCAGATAGTAAAGATAGATTTACTCTAATAGAACAGTCATACTACACCGTAAATTCATACTTCCGAATTTACGGTGTTATGAAACAATCATTATTATGTATGGGTTTTACTGACTCTCCAAGATAATATTCTGCATTAATGTTAATTGCTCATTTCCAAAAAAAAATTACCTATTAAAGCAAATGTAGAGTCTATCACTGACAAAAATGAGTGATATCCACCCCAAAAACACCTTCGCTGTAAAAAAGGCGTGCCCAAGAAACTACAAGTACCTGGAACCCAATGTAAAAAACAAAAAGAAAAAGCAACTCAGCTGAAGTGAAAAGTAACTGGTAACTTAAAGAGCTGATATCTGAAGCGGCCAAGAATACAATTACTAAAGTTTAATCCATGCAAGAACACCTTGGCTATAAAACAAGTGTGTACATGGAAGTAACTGGCAACTGAAATGGTTGATATCTGAAGCGGCCAAGAGTGAATGGTCATATACAACTAATTCAAAAATTTAACACTGAACCTTTATAATTCAGCTGTGTTCTATATTCACTCTTGCTGCATCATAAAGTAATTTCTTTTAACTCTAATTGGCTGGTAATTTGGCCGCCTTTTTTAATAGTCAGTATAATAGAGCAAAAAAAGGCGGCCAAATTACCAGCCAATTAGAGTTAAAAGTAATTACTTTACGATGCAGCAAGAGTGAATATAGAACACAGCCGAATTATAAAGGTTCAGTGTTAAATTTTTGAATTAGTTGTATATGACCATTCATTCTTGGCCGCTTCAGATATCAGCCATTTCAGTTGCCAGTTACTTCCATGTACACACCTGTTTTATAGCCAAGGTGTTCTTGCATGGATTAAACTTTCGTAATTGTACTCTTGGCCGCTTCAGATATCAGCTCTTTAAAGGTCAACTGAAATGGAAAATTCATGTATGATTTTATTGTATGGATGTATTGTTTGTATCAAGCAATGCACAAAAACACCATTTTAATAATTCAATTATGCTGATATTGCAAGATATTAACCCACAAATTCTTAATACGTCACGTATAATTATTTTCGTAATGTCACTGAAAGAACGGAAGCGCGTCTTTGTATGTGTTAGAATGGCGGAAAGTGATAGCTGCAGCGACTCTTTGGTTGATGACAGTGATTCTGACGATTCCCAATCGACAACATCTTTGTCTTCTGTGGCTGGTGAAGAACTGTTGTTGACTGGACCGTCAGAAGTGATGCCGTATCGCTTTGAACCAGTGTACGAGAGCAGGCTCGAAGAAAGAGAGGAATCTTTCAGTCTACTGGCGGTCGAAAGAGAGGAAACAGAGGCTGATTATGTAGGAAATATTGATTGGTAAGCTACATACACTAAGTTGTGTAAATAATACAAACTGTATATGGTGCAGGGTTGCATTATATAGCTATATAGCGAAATGACAAAAGCTAGCTACCCATGGCTATGTAGCTATAGCCTATGGCATAACTTTGTTGGCTAAGCCTCATTGCCCATTACTGTTCTATGATTTAGTTGATCCACATTGTTAACTAGGTGCAGATGTGGCCATTGCATAGTAATGGCTACACAAAGAGAATCAATATGCTATAAGGAGATTGAACAAATTAATTGTCTTTTGGAAGGTGATGGCTTAGCTGTTCATCCAGTGTGTATTTCAGAACATGCAGATTTTTCTAATGTGTGTCTGTGTAGAGCAGTCCTAATGGTAACACTGCATAGCCATCGATACCATTATGGGAGTGCTGATGAAGCAGTTGATGAAAACAGGTGCTTATGGTCATTCAATCTGCCAGTGTTTTATGATGTGTGCATATTTTCTGAAAATTTCGACACTTGGCGTACCGACAGATGACTTGGTGGGAATGGCACTACTTGGGCAGGCACAGGCGTGTAGTACTGCCCTCCTGTGTAGTATCAAGGATAAGACAGGAATTTCCATCAGATGAATATACAGGTCATCAGCATCCACCAACTACACCTTAAATAATTTTCATGTATCAACACATACAATTATTATTAATTATTATAACGTGAAAATTGTGGTATTGTGTCTTTACCTGGATGTTTATATTGACTAGCCAATTTTGGTGGTCCCTTTGGTATTGTAGGTCTTTCCTCTGGGTGTGTAATGTAGTGTGTAGCCTTACTGATTAGTTCCTCAGCATAGTCTAGTAAATGCATATGATAAATAATATTGTTACTGTCCTTGTTACTTACGATATGTTGGTGGTACTGGAACAATTTTAGGAGTACATTCTCCTTGCTTGGCCTTTGGAAAGCATAGTCTCATCCTCTCCATTCCGGACTTCGTTACTGCCTGTTTCCTCCCATAATTTTCATTAAAATACATTAGGGCAATTAATAACCTGCATTGTATTTATTTAATCATTTGTATATTATTGTAATTATCACCTTACCTGCAGTACATTCCTTCATAAGAAAAGGCTAGTAACTTAGGAGCAAAATGGTTTACTACACTATGGTAGCTCTCCAAGCTGCTTGTCTGATGGTGTGGTGACAGCTTCTTGACATCTGCTATGAGTCTCTCATTGCAAATGACATCACAGACCTTTCATAGACTTTGCCACCTTATTAAATTATAACTACTAGGTTCCATTCATAATTATTTGTATTATACCTGGCTGGAGCCACTTTTTACGTCGATCTCCTAGGTCTTGAGTGTGGTAGCAATTCTCATGCTGATCACATAGATGTTCCATCAGTGATTTCCACCGAATAGCCATCTCCTTCCCATCACCACCCGGTGTTTTCACTGCACACCAGTACATGTGGTTGGTAATGCTTTTAATCCACTCACCCACCACTTCACAATCTTTGTATTTAGCTATATGTGACCGGATTTCACATAACAAGGCTTCCACACACACAAAATCAAACTTACGTTTTTACCAGAAATGGATTGCTGGCCTAATACACTATCACATTCCACACTGTACTTCCTTCAGGACTGGCAAGTCTGGTTTCTGTGGCAGCTTTCTTCCGACCCTGTCAAAGCCACGAGTGGGAGATTGGCGCCATTGAATGGCCATGGCTTTGTGATAATGGTGTGTAGTGAGCTGGGTCTTCACAGAGAGCTCACCAATAGTGTTCTCGGTCAATTTGGAGTGATTTGAGGGCCATGGAGAGCCCAAACTTGGCCTCTGGATTCCAATCGTCTTCTTACTCCATTTTATACCCGTATATTAAGACCACCATCCACCCCCACCCTCCCACCCTATTACTATCCACCCCCACCCTCCCACCCTATTACTATCACCTGTGATATTATTACCCACTCGAGAAAAGCTGCCTAAAACAGGGCTAATTTTGGGTATCAGAAATGTATACACCCACTCAGTGATAGCTAGTAAATAGATGCATACTTGGTGCAAATTTTGTTTGCACAGTTGTAGGCACTGGGAAGTTATTACACAATGATTACTTAAAATCGCCATATCTCCTAACGAAGTTTTGTGCGTCGAAGCCGGGTTTTGTCAAATTCAGTCACATATTTAGTAGCTTCTTTTTAACATCTAGGAGCAAAAATTATAGTCAAACATGTACCCAAAATGACAAACCTTTTGCAACATGCCAAACATCAAAACGATGGTCAATATCTGGAAAGCTTTGGCTCACAAATTTTGTAACCTGCTTGTGACGGTCAGTAATCAGTGCACCTATATTTATTGATTTCTCCATTAAAAATTGCAGAGCATTTTTCGATCCTTCCTTTTCCATGTGATTGCTAGATGCTACCAAATTGCTCTGCATAGTTAATAACATTATGAATAAAGAAACATTAGTTGTGGCAAACCTGAACAAGCTCTAGGTGGATAACTTTGTTGGAGGATAGGTCAATTATTCCCTATGACCCATATTTGGCAGAATGCCCATCAGCACGTCCATCACTACCGATAGTGAGTGGATTGCCACTAGCTCTACACTGTGCTAGCAATTCTGCCTGTTTTGTATCCCAAACTGATATGACTGCTGGCTCTAAGTACTCCTTCTGATTAATGTAGTATGCTCTATCTGTAATGCATGCAATGTTCATGTGAGATAGCACCCTGAGGACTTTTGTAGCTGTTTCTCCACTATATAAAATAGCTGCAGATAATAGAATATTTCCTGCATGGGGTATCTTTGATACGTGGTTGACTTGGCCACACTCTTTGATATCCACAATGATGGCATACTTGCTTTACAGTAATATTGGTGCCCTTTGGCTTGGTTATGACTCCAGGACATGAGCTGTGACACAGTGTACAGTGCGTAAATAGTTGTATGAGTGCTGATCTAAATATTATGTATTTGATTTCATCCCTTGTTGATCCTGGATCAGCTTCAGTGGATGGCTGCAGGTTGTCATCACTGTATTAATGCAAATTAGTGATGATTAATTGTTTATGGGTGTGGATGAATCAGTACTCACTCTGTTGTGGCTTCGTCTTGAGAAATTTGAAACAGAGTCATCAATATCACCATCTTCAGGCTCACTTGATTCAGTGGTAGTATCTGCATGAGACATGAGTGTAAGAGGGGGTGCTGCCAATAGATCACACTGGGTTCCAACTGATTTTGTGCCAGGAGTAGTCATTGGGTCTATTCATTGGATACAGAGTATAGTAGCTATTTCCATACTGTAGTTTGTTTTGATGCTAACCTTTGTCATCTGCTCCTGACTGTATTTCTGTAGGTGTTCCTGACTGTATTTCCATAGGGATCATACCTGTTGAAGTAGATGCCAACAACAGAGGGCTGCCTACGTCTTCAACTGGGGAACTACTTCTTGGATCATCCGCACTTGATTGCATGGTTGAGCTGGTGTCTAGTAGCTCTTCAACAATCTGTATTAATAATGTTTTAGTACATATAATTATTAGCTATGTTGTTTTTTCCAACATACTGCTTTTTGCTTTCTTCGTTCTGAAGCTGGTCTACGAGATTGTGTTGACACTTGGCTGCTGCTACCGCTGCGAATAGGCTTGGGGAAAACAGTTGGAATGGCGTCTGGCTTGAGGCACGGCTTCTTGGCTGGAATGCCCAGATAAAGTCGCCCTTCTGTATTAAAGCATTCAGGTTCGAAATGCTTCGAGCAAATTAAGGAAGCAGTTGTTGGTCCTTTCCAATCCTTACGCTGTTGATGCACAGCCCTTACCCACTTCGAGTGAACAGCTGCGTCACTAGGAAATCCGTGTAAGCTGTAGCCCATACCTCCTTCAGTGTGACAACCAGCAACTACACAACGTCTTGGCATAGCGTCTTCGCTTCTAATATCGTCAGGCGTTAAAGTGAACTTGAATTTAAACTAGATTTTGATAGTTATAGCTATGCCGTTTTATGCAATACGCGTACCGGAACTCTTCTTGTGACGATTTATGATGTCACATAATTACCAAACTTTATGGGTTAATATCTCGCAATATCAGCATAATTAAATTATTAAAATGGTGTTTTTGTGCATTGCTTGATACAAACAATACATCCATACAATAAAATCATACATGAATTTTCCATTTCAGTTGACCTTTAAGTTACCAGTTACTTTTCACTTCAGCTGAGCTGTTTATTTTCTGTTTTGTTTTTTACATTGGGTTCCAGGTACTTGTAGTTTCTTGGGTGCACCTTTTTTACAGCGAAGGTGTTTTTGGGGTGGATTACATTTACATGTAGCAATGGAGAATGCCTTAATAAAATTTATTATTATCAATATCATTGCAGCCATTTCATGTCTGCCACCTTTGATTTCATAACTTGTCACCCAGACTTTTTGATAGGCTTGAGTCTATTATGCTCCAAAATTTGCCTATTATGCTTATTGGCACTTCCCCAATTTTCTGCCTATTATGCTTGTTTTTAGGCTTTTCAGAAATGCATTATGCTTTTATTTTGTATTTTTTCTAAATAAGAGAAGTTCTTCATGTGATAGAACGTGAATGAAAAGTGTCACTTCAACTTCAACATGCAAAATTAGCAATAGCTTGAAATTGGTACGTGCTCCAGAGTTTGTGGGCCTTTTAGAGCAAGGGATCTGGAGGCAAATCTGTAGTCTTTTAGAAGCTATAGACATTTTATTGTCTAATATCTATGATTATCTATCAAGCTTATGTAAAATCTTTACACTCTGCTCCAGTTGGTCTTTGCCCAACATAAATGTGTGTAGATATTTGTATGAGTGTTTAATTGTTTAGTATGCTTCGTGGCTGTGTGGAAATGTTATGTGACTAAGTATATTATGATGACTGCTCTATTAGAGTATCTCGATCTTTTTACAAACTCAAGTAGCTGAAAAGTGATCCATCCAATTCCGGACTGTGTCACTAAGGGTTCTGGCCCTGCTTAGTACTACAGCCATAGATACTATTGTGTGTGGTATAGTAATGCTGTCTAGTAATGTTTGAGTAGAAAATTCGGCCTGCTCAGCCTGTTCAGTTGAGCATTTTTTTACCAAGGCAGCTGCCTCGAATCAAAATTCACCTGAATTGTCGTTATTAAAATTTTTACCATTAACCTACCATCACAGCCATTTCTTGGCCGCCACCTTGGATTTCACATCTCTTTTCACCATAGCCTTTTTGATTCACCTGAATTGTCGTTATTAAAATTTTTACCATTAACTTACCATCACAGCCATTTCTTGACCTCCACCTTGGATTTCACATCTTTTTTCACCATAGCCTTTTTGAGGGCTGCACTCTTTTTTTACAGCTTGGCTGTTTTGGATTAGATTTCACTTCTTTTTGTATTTGTATACCCCAAAGCTGGCCAATGGCCAGCTTTGGGGCTTTTTTAACCTATCTTTTTTTCTTTTCCACAAGGAAGAAGAAAAGATGAAGCATATGAATACTTTAAATATTTCTGATTTTATCAATAAATGTACAAATTATAATTATATAATATTATATAGATATATATATATATAATACATATCAAGACACACGGTAGTGTGTCGTGCCACCCAAGAAGGGGTTTTACTCTTTTCACCACCTTTCATAACCCTTACGTAATATTAAGCTCAAAAGCATCCAGACTTCCTACTGTAGTTGTTGCTCTCTCTCCCTTTGACTTTAGGGCACGAATCTAGTAATTGCCGCGAGTAGTCGACTTTAGGGGATGCGTCCAGTAGTTGCCGCGAGTAGTAGGCTTTAGGGGAAGCGTCCAGTAGTTGCCACGAGTAGTAGACTTTAGGGGAAGCATCTAGTAGTGTTAGCGTTAGGGTTAGAGTTCAGCTTTGGTTTCTTCTTCACCTTTAGGGTTAGGTTCTTCTTACTATATACAGCTTATTTCTGAGTCACATTTATAAGATACAAAAGAAGGGAATCAAGGGAGCTAGCAGCGGTAGCATAATCAGTAGCACACTGGCCCATCACACAGGGATCCTGGGTTCAATCCCCCTTCAATACTGCACTTTTTTTTTCGCCTTTTTGGTTCACCGTTTTTTGTCTAAGTTCTGTAGGGTTATGAAATAGGGTGAAAAGAGTGATACCCGCCCAAGAAGCCGGCGCGCAACACCCGTGAGTATATTGACAGGAAGAAAGAAAACGCAATTTTCGCACCTCCGTAGCTCTGTGCTGCCTTGATGAAACAAGACGATTTTTGCTGTGGACATTCCCTCCAACTTCAGCACCCTACATTCCAAATTTGAGCGAAATCGCTTCAAGCGTTCCCGAGATATGCGACTTCACAAATTGGCTTAGTTTCTTAGGGTTTTTTTCTTCCTCTTTTCGCACACTTACAAAAACTGCTATAAAACGCGAACGTCATATCCGATCGCCTTGAAATTTGGCACACAGAGGGGGGGTATAAAGGCGCATCTCTGTACCAACTTTGGCTGGACTACGATAAACAGGCAAAGAGTTATGAGCGATTATTCACGAAAATTAACACCAATATGTTGTCACGCCTACAGGGTAAACCGAGTATGGGAAGAAGCTGAAAATCGGTGGGTGAATAGGTTAACTATTGAACCTCAAACCTTTTGTGGTTTGAAAGAAATCGATGTAAAAACCAGGAAGATACAACGTAAAACCTAACAGTGTGTAACAATTACGCAATCGAGATTAGCTAATAAAAAACGACTGCTTGCCACGCCTACCAGATAAACCGCTTGGGGTAATTCTTTGAAAATCGCTGTACAGATGGAGTTATCATCGTAGAAAGGATCTTCAATGGTATAGAAGAATCAGACTTAAAGCCACGGAGTTATAATACGAAATCCAACTTGGTGTAGCAAGTGCGAGATCGAGATACTCTAATAGAGCAGTCATCCTAATAGAGCAGTCATCCTAATAGAGCAGTCACCTGAAGAGACTTCAAGAGATCAGCTAGAAACAAGTAACCTGTATAGAGATCAGCTACAAACAAGTCACCCTGTAGAGAGATCAGCCACAAACAATTCACCCTGTAGAGAGATCAGCTAGAAGAAGTTACCTAGTAGGGAATTCATGCAACTATAGAAAGAGATAATTCAGCTAGAAGAAATCACCTTGTAGAGTTCAGCTACAAAGAAACCACAATGTAGAGAGTTCAGCTACAAACAAATCGCCCTATAGAGAGATCAGTTAGAAGAAGATACCTTGTAGAGAGTTCAGCTACAAAGAAACCACAATGTAGAGAGTTCAGCTACAAACAAACCTCCCTGTAGAGAGATCAGCTAGGAGAAGTTTCCTTGTAGAGAGTTCAGTTACAAACAAATCATCCTGTAGAAAGATCAGCTAGAAGAAGTTACCTTGTAGAGAGTTCAGTTACAAAGAAACCACCATGTAGAAAGTTCAGCTACAAACTAGTGACCTTGTGGAGACATCAGCTAGAAGAAGCTACCTTGTAGAGAGTTCAGCTACAAAGAAACCATTCTGCAAAGACCTCAGCTGCAAACAAATCACCTGTACAGAATTCAGCTACAAACAAATCACCCTGTAGAAAGATCAGCTAGAAGAAGTCACCTTGCAGAGAGTTCAGCTATAAAGAAACCACCATGTAGGGAGTTCAGCTAGAAGAAGTTACCTTGTAGAGAGTTCAGCTACAAAGAAACCATCATGAAGAGAGTTCAGCTGCAAACAAATCACCTGTAGAGAGTTCAGCTACAAGCCAATCTCCCTGTAGAGAGATCAGCTAGAAGAAGTTACCTTGTAGAGAGTTCAGCTACAAAGAAACCATCATGTGGAGAGTTCAGCTGCAAACAAATCACCTGTAGAGAGTTCAGCTACAAACCAATCTCCCTGTAGAGAGATCAGCTAGAAGAAGTTTCCTTGTAGAGAGTTCAGCCACAAACAAATCACCCTGTAGAAAGATCAGCTAGAAGAAGTTACCTTGTAGAGAGTTCAGTTATAAAGAAACCACCATGTAGAAAGTTCAGCTACAAACTAGTGACCTTGTGGAGACATCAGCTAGAAGAAGCTACCTTGTAGAGAGTTCCGCTACAAAGAAACCATTCTGTAAAGAGCTCAGCTGCAAACAAATCACCTGTAGAATTCAGCTACAAACAAATCACCCTGTAGAAAGATCAGCTAGTAGAAGTCACCTTGTAGAGAGTTCAGTTACAAAGAAACCACCATGTAGGGAGTTCAGCTAGAAGAAGTTACCTTGTAGAGAGTTCAGCTACAAAGAAACCACCATGTAGGGAGTTCAGCTAGAAGAAATCACCCTGTAGAGAGATCAGCTTGAAGAAGTTACCTTGTAGAGAGTTCAGCTACAAATTTAAAGAAACCATCATGTGGAGAGTTCAGCTGCAAACAAATCACCTGTAGAGAGTTCAGCTACAAAGAAACCACCATGTAGGGAGTTCAACTAGAAGAAGTTACCTTGTAGAGAGTTCAGCTACAAAGAAACCATCATGAAGAGAGTTCAGCTGCAAACAAATCTCCCTGTAGAGAGTTCAGTTAGAAGAAGTTACCTTGTAGAGAGTTCAGCTACAAAGAAACCATCATGAAGAGAGTTCAGCTACATACAAATCACCCTGTAGAGAGATCAGCTAGAAGAAGTCACCTTGTAGAGAGTTCAGCTACAAAGAAACCACCATATAGAGTTCAGCTGCAAACAAATCACCCTGTAAAAAAATCATCTACAAACAAATCACCCTGTAGAGAGATCAGCTAGAAGAAGTTACCTTGTAGAGAGTTCAGCTACAAATTTAAAGAAACCATCATGTGGAGAGTTCAGCTGCAAACAAATCACCTGTAGAGAGTTCAGCTACAAAGAAACCACCATGTAGGGAGTTCAACTAGAAGAAGTTACCTTGTAGAGAGTTCAGCTACAAAGAAACCATCATGAAGAGAGTTCAGCTGCAAACAAATCTCCCTGTAGAGAGTTCAGTTAGAAGAAGTTACCTTGTAGAGAGTTCAGCTACAAAGAAACCATCATGAAGAGAGTTCAGCTACATACAAATCACCCTGTAGAGAGATCAGCTAGAAGAAGTCACCTTGTAGAGAGTTCAGCTACAAAGAAACCACCATATAGAGTTCAGCTGCAAACAAATCACCCTGTAAAAAAATCATCTACAAACAAATCACCCTGTAGAGAGATCAGCTAGAAGAAGTTACCTTGTAGAGAGTTCAGCTACAAATTTAAAGAAACCATCATGTGGAGAGTTCAGCTGCAAACAAATCACCTGTAGAGAGTTCAGCTACAAAGAAACCACCATGTAAGGAGTTCAGCTAGAAGAAGTTACCTTGTAGAGAGTTTAGCTACAAAGAAACCATCATGAAGAGAGTTCAGCTGCAAACAAATCTCCCTGTAGAGAGTTCAGTTAGAAGAAGTTACCTTGTAGAGAGTTCAGCTACAAAGAAACCATCATGAAGAGAGTTCAGTTGCTAACAAATCTCCCTGTAGAGAGTTCAGTTAGAAGAAGTTACCTTGTAGAGAGTTCAGCTACAAAGAAACCATTCTGTAAAGAGCTCAGCTGCAAACAAATCACCTGTATAGAATTCAGCTACAAACAAATCACCCTGTAGAGAGATCAGCTAGAAGAAATTACCTTGTAGAGAGTTCAGCTACAGTACAAAGAAACCACCATGTAGAGAGTTCAGCTGCAACGAAATCACCCTTTAGAAAATTCTGCCACAAACAAATTGCCCTGTAGAAAGATCAGTTAGAAGAAGTTATCTTGTAGAGAGTTCGGCTAGAAGAAATTACCTTGTAGAGAGTTCAGCTACAAAGAAACCATTATCTAGATAGTTCAGCTGCAAACAAATCACCTGTAGAGAGTTCAGCTACAAACAAATCACCCTGTAGAGAGATCAGCTAGAAGAAGTTACTTTGAAGAGTGTTCAGTTACAAAGAAACCACCATGGACAGTTCTGTATTAAATATATGTATTATATATATAATTTGTACATTTACTGATAAAATCAGAAATATTTAAGGTACATCTGCTTCATCTTTTCTTCTTCCACAAGAAAAAAAGATAGGTTAAAAAAGTCCCAAAGCAGGCCATAGGCCGGCTTTGGGGTATACAAATACAAAAAGAAGTGAAATCTAATCTAAAACAGCCAAGCTGTAAAAAAAGTGTGCGGCCCTCAAAAAGGCTATGGTGAAAAAAGATGTGAAATCCAAGGTGGCGGCCAAGAAATGGCTGTGATGGTAGGTTAATGGTAAAAATTTTAATAACGACAATTCAGGTGAATTTTGTGCCAATTGACCAAGCGGCACCAAAATTCACCTGAATTGTCGTTATTAAAATTTTTACCATTAACCTACCATCACAGCCATTTCTTGGCCGCCACCTTGGATTTCACATCTTTTTTCACCATAGCCTTTTTTAGGGCCGCACACTTTTTTTACAGCTTGGCTGTTTTGGATTAGATATTTATTATAGATCAGAACTCTACATGGTGCATGGTTTCTTTGCAACTGAACATTCTACAAGGTGAGTCCTTCTAGCTGATCCTTCTAGCTGATCTCTCTACAGGGTGAACTGTTTGTAACTGAACTCTCTACAAAGTAACTTCTTCTAGCTGATGCCTCTACAGGGTCACTAGTTAGTAGCTGAACTCTCTACAAGGTGACTTCTTCTAGCTGATCTTTCTACAGGGTAATTTGTTTGTAGCTGAACTGTCTACAGGTGATTTGTTTGTAGCTGAACTCTCTACATGATGGTTTCTTTGTAGCTGAACTCTGTACAGGGTAATTTCTTCTAGCTGATCCCTCTACAGGGCAATCTTTTTGTGGCTGAACTCTCTACATGGTGGTTTCTTTGTAGCTGAACTCTCTACAAGGTGACTTCTTCTAGCTGAACTACGTAGTTGAACTCCCTACGAGGTAACTTATTCTAGCTGATATCTTTACAGGGTGAATTGCTTGTAGCTTATCTCTATACAGGTTACTAGTTTCTAGCCGATCTTTTGAATTCGTTTCAGGGTGACTGCTCTATTAGAGTATGTCGATCTCGCACTTGCTACGTACACCAAGTTTGATTTCGTGTTATAACTCCGTGGCTTTAAGTCTGATTCTTCTACACCATAGAAGATCCTTTCTAAGATGATTACTCCATCTGTACAGCGAATTTCAAAGCATTACCCCAAGCGGTTTTTCTGGTGGGCGTGGAAATCAATCGTTTTTTTATTAGTTAATCTCGATTGCGTAATTGTTACACACTGTTGGTTTTTTCGTTTTATCTTCCTGGTTTTTAGCTCCATTTCTTTCAAACCACAAAAGGTTTGAGGTTCAATAGTTAGCCTATTCACCCACTGATTTTCAGCTTCTTCCCATACGCGGTTTACCCTGTAGGCGTGACAACATATTGGTGTTATTTTTCGTGGATAATCGCTCATAACTCTTTGCCTGGTTATCGTATTCCAGCCAACGTTGGTACAGAGATGCGTGTTTATAACCCCCTTCTGTGTGCCAAATTTCAAGGTAATCGGATATTGCGTTCGCGTTTTATAGCAGTTTTTGTAAGTGTGCGAAAAGAGGAAGAAAAACGAAGAAACTAAGCCAATTATTGAAGTCGCATATCTCGAGAACGCTTGAAGCGATTTTGCTCAAATTTGGAATGTGGAGTACTGAAGTTGGAGGGAATGTCCACAGCAAAATTCGTCGTGTTTCATCAAGGCAGCACAGAGCTACGGAGGTGCGTAAATTGCGTTTTCTTTCTTCCTGTCAATATACTCACGGGTGTTGCGCGCCGGATTCTTGGGCCGCATGACACACTACCGTGTGTCTTGATCCATAATTATTTTCCTTCATTTTGAATGTAACAATACCAAATTAAAATGTTTAATCTTCCACACAGCTCCTGTTATAAATTTCACCAAGTCAACATACAATGTTGATGAAGATGATGGACCAGCACAACCTGTACTAGTTCTCAGTAACCCATCATCAACTGATATTACTATCAGTGTGTTTAGTACTGATAGATCAGCTACTGGTAAGGATACATCGTTACCTTCAACTTTAACCCATTAAAAATTCCTGTTTATAATTTACAGGAGGAGGTGTTGACTACAGTTCTGGACCATACAATGTGACAATACCTGCTGGACAGATCAGTGTTCCATTTGATGTTCCAATAAATGATGATAATGTGTTTGAGGAATATAAAGAATTTTTCCTTACAATTGATCAATCCTCATCACTCAATGGTGTGATTATTGGTAGTCCAAATGTAGCAGTTGTGAAAATATCAGATAATGATGGTAAGCACTACCCCATACTTATACTTTAAGGGTTTATTAGTGACTGGGTTATGGAGCTCTGGCCAACCAGAAGATGGCTGTATGCGGTTGTATAGGTCCATGTTGTTACAGTTACAGTTCTGTGCTGTAAATTTCCTATCAGTTTTGAGCCCTGAATGGCCCATAACGTGGAATAATTCATCCCTACATGTTCTTT
Organism: Dysidea avara; assembly: GCF_963678975.1. Taxonomy (NCBI): domain Eukaryota; kingdom Metazoa; phylum Porifera; class Demospongiae; order Dictyoceratida; family Dysideidae; genus Dysidea; species Dysidea avara. The sequence goes on along the minus strand of NC_089272.1, from coordinate 3,353,679 downwards.
CTTTCACTTTGTATACAATCTTTTCCCCTTCCTTCCACCCCTGCACACCACCCCTGTTGGAGCTTGCCAGGAAATTAACTGTTAACTGCATACTACTTTAACAATAAAAGTAGATGCTCTGGAAGGTAAGCAATTGGTATAATATTTTAAACATGTGGAAAATTGGAACACATAGCTTCAACCATTGGCTATATATATATATATATATGTGAGAGGGCATAGGAAAAGAGACCTATAGAAACTTTTTAACTTTTGAGTAAAAGTCAGTAAATTTCCGTTTATTGTTAGGTAATTATAGTAAATTACATATACTGGGAAATCACACTTGTATTTAAATTCTTCATAACTTTATGAAACAATTGAGTATTGACTTGAAATTTGAAATATGAATAGCTGGTGAGTTGTAGAATTCTTTGATTAGCATAACTCAAATTCCAAGTTAACCACTATAGGTCCCTTTTCTATGCCCCCTCACATATATGTAGTAGTTGTACATGGGCATGACTGATTTTCCTGAAATATATGCATGAACGCGAGGGCGCAGCCCGAGTGCGAGTGCATGTATTTCAGGCAAATCACAAGTGCCCATCTTACAACTAATATATTCCACTTTGGTGACTCACCTGCAAGTGTACATGGAAACTGTAGGAATGCTTTGCGAATGTATTTATATGGGACCATGTGAATTTCGATTGTGGATAATGTCGTAAGAGCAACGACAAGGTGCTGCTGAGAGGCCGAACATAAGTGCATCGTCACGAGCATGTAGATCGCTTCGATTGTGGGTGCGCAATTAAACACAGGAAGCCCAAATACGAGCTGAACAGCTCATAATGAAGCTTAAGTGCACTAAAAAGTATTTACTATACTATCCATGCAGAACTGCGCCTGGCAGAGGTTCAGTTTGACTCATCTGTTTAATGTTTATTTTATTTTGTATCCATTTAATGTGTTTGTGTACGATTACGTAGTTTTGGATTGTGAAAAAAAAGAAAATCAAATAAACTAAAGCAGTGAATATGTTTATAGCGCTATAATGGCCTAGCCAATTAAGCGACACGCCCAGTTACTACGTGTGTGTGACATCGCGCCAGGTGAACAGCAATATAAAGACAATTCAAGTGCACTAAAGTACTTACTTTTACTAGCCATAAATAAACTAAAGTAGTGAATACTATTAATACTAATGGCCAAATCAATTAAGCGCTACGTGCAGTGTCTGGACATCACCATGTGCCTATTGACTACAGTATCATCAATATAAATTAACCTGTGACCTTCTTCATTCTGAAAAATGACAAACTGTCTTCTTCCCCAAGTCCATGATCTTTGCTTTGGCTCACTGTACAAAATTAAAACCCACTATCGATCCTGTGAAGTGTCGCTATATTAAAGCAGAGGAGATCACACAGTTTCATCAAAGAAATCAAATGATTTCTGAGAATGCTTGGAATGCATTAATGAGAATAGGAGGTAGTATATACAAGTTATATCACTCCTAGGAGAAATATAACTTGTATATACTACCTTCATTTCTCGTTAATACATTCCTGAGCACTGATAGCAGTGCTATTATACAACTTATACACCTTCTCTTCCCTTTGAAGTGAGGTGTGAAAGTGGTATATATATATATATAGTAAGTACAACACTTAGAATGCAGTGAATCCCTTAAAGTTATTTAGATAATCGAAATTGTTTAGGTAACTGATTTATATAGAGCTTTATTCCATTACTCTAATAGAAAAGTCATTTACTCTAATAGAGTGCACACTAATGACAAAATATCTAATAGAACACTCAGTTTTGGCGTTTGGATAATTGAGGTGTTCTAATAAGTGAGGTTCAGATAAGCAAGGATCCACTGTGCTTAAAACTGACATTTCTCGATACTTTTAGGCAATAAAAAAATCTGGGAATTAGTTTTCCCAGAAACAGTAATAAGGCTTTTTTTGGGGGGGGGGGGGTTGAATGCCACCTCTTGTCTCTTCTTGAAATTTAAGGATGCCATTTAATTAAAAATGCCTCAAACCCAATCTTGTGATAGCCAAAAAAATTACTCACCAGTCCACCATTTGGCTAAAAAAATTAATTGCTGTTATATACACATAAGTGAAAATGAATTACTGCTACCTAAGGCAGAAATTGCCATTGCGTTTGTTGCCACAAAACAAGCAGCTCTTAAAACCACCCTTGTGTAGTTTGAGGAATGCTAAGACACACTAGTTTAGTATCAGTGTCTGCCTGTTGTATGATTAGGACTGGTTTAGAATTTCTGGTCACAAATCATGGTGAGGCTACAGTACTCAGTTAAATTTATAAATGTAGCTACACAATAGCACTGGAATTCTGAGCCATCTTTAATCTGAGGAGTCCACATACCAATATTTAGAAATGCTACAGCTATTTCTGATGCATGAGCAATCAAAATTTTGGTTGGTTTTCTTCTTTTTTCTTCCACACTTTCCAAAAACCAATGCAAAACACAAATATTTTATCTGATTGAGTTGATACATAGCATGCCTATAGGACAAATTTCAGTACCGAGTTTTGTGCAAATACAATAACCATGTCCACTGTTACAACCACTTGTTCATGTAAAAGACCAATTTGTTGTCACTGACAGCAATTTTTATCATTCACCATTGTAGAGAGTTCAGCCAACCCTGTGAAAAATTCACATACATACAAGTCACACTATAAAGAGATCAGCATCAAACAAGTCACCATGTAAAGAGAGTTTAGCCATAAACAAGTCACTCTGTAGAAATTTCAGCTACAAACAAGTCACCATGCAGTGAAGTCACCATGCAGTGAAGTCACCATGCAGTGAAGTCACCATGTGAATAAAGAGTTCAGAGCCTGCCTTAATCTTAGGCAGGGTAGGCAGCCTGCCTAAAGTTTCAGGGCTGAGGGGGACTCCGAGCATCAAAAAAGTGGCCTCAGGCTTACAGATTGCATGTACATCTATAAAAGGCTATTCATACAGCCAATTGCATTCAAATTTCCCTTACTCAGCCATACACTAGTGAACAGTTTTAGGCATTCCCAGGCTATGAATAGCCTTCTATCAACTTATCATTACAGAACAGCACTTATGTCGTCATATCAAAAGCACGCAGGAACATTCTCTATTGTTCTACTCACGTGCAGAGCTGATTCACATAATAGTAAGTATTTAAAAACAAATATGGAGGGACAGTGCCGTGTCGGTTTGGGTGTCTGTTTGTATTGTGACCAATTCATGTGAGTTGTACATTACTTAGGATAAGGTGTACAGTGTATTAGCTGTGGTTTGTTGTAGTTTGGCTGTTCGCCATTTGCCGCACCTTGACTGCGCTGCTTTGGCGCATCCTTCATTTTGCACCTCTGATTTGGTGCAACTGAGTGGTTCTGTAGTAGCTAAACTGGATGGAAATTGGCACTAAGATATTGTTCATGATAAAGGTGATTGAACGGGCGAGACTCAGGGGTAGCACTGGTTCTTCAATTGCGAAGGTCTCGAAATCAGCTAGTTGAAGAGCTGGAAGATTGCCGTACAGTGCTATAGAGCTGGAAAGATATCTGTATATTATAATAAGTTACACAAACACTTCTGATATGTATTATAATTATGTATGTATACGTATGTGCATAGCACCACAACTGAGCTTTAACCAGTCAACATACAATGTTGATGAAGATGATGGACCAACACAACCTGTACTAGTTCTCAGTAACCCATCATCAACTGATATTACTATCAGTGTGTTTAGTACTGATGGATCAGCTACTGGTAAGGATACATTATTACCTTCAGCTTTAACCCACTGAAGATTCCTGTTTATAATTTACAGGAGGAGGTGTTGACTACAGTTCTGGACCATACATTGTGACAATACCTGCTGGACAGATCAGAGTTCCATTTGATGTTCCAATAAATGATGATAAAGTGTTTGAGAAAAAAGAAGAATTTCTCCTCACAATTGATCAATCCTCATCACTCAATGATGTGATTGTTGATAGTCCAAATGTAGCAGATGTGAGTATATCAGATAATGATAATGGTAAGTTAATATTCTCTCATTAATGTTATCTTTATGATTACAGTCAGTCTTGTTCAGCTGTCACTTGTTTAATTGCAGGGTGTATTTATTCAAGTTGATGTGTGTACATTGCCACAAAACACTGTAAAGGTGCTCTATTATCTGCCTATTATATGGGACGCAAACTGATAATTAGTGTATATTTACTGTCTAAACTGGCAAGAGTTCATTAAGATAATTTCTTGCAATACTATTGTGAGTGCGGTTTAATGTTTTTCTGTTCAACTGGAAAATCATGTTCAATAAGTCAATTTTTATTTCATTGTAAAATAGATTTGATATGCAAAAATATGTAATATGAAAAAGTTTTGCCAAAAAATTTTCACACCACTTGACTTAAAAGTTTGCAATAATTAAAGTTTCTGAGCATCAATTTACTGCCTTTAACACTGTAGCTTTCAACTAAGACATATGAAGCTTGATAGAAAGTGGCTAAACAAAATTAATATTTTAGCTCTGTAACTACCATATTGCAAAATAATAATAGAAAACAGTCACGTATAAATTTCCTTCAGTGTTGTTTGAAGAAGTTTGCAGATATTGACAGCAACTTGTGTTGTGAATTAACCCTGCAGATTAGTTTGTAAAATTTACATCGTTTCCATGATTATACCACAACACTGTCCATTTTTGTAGCAAACTTCATAATCATGGCATTTTTACATGATAGTTTACTATGAATTATTGCATGAGAGTAAAACAAATTATGGTTGTTACAGTATCATCACAACAAATACGACTCCACCTGGTAAGTTTAACCGGGAGCATGCTCTGCGGCCGTATGATGGCTGGCTGCATCTGCCTGGTACTGTTACTAATATGTGTTTCTGTCAGTGATAGAATTATCTTTCTCGATTCATGGTGAAGACACCAGCTTTTAAAACCAATGTATTGGATGGAACGATTGCCTTCATGTATGAAATTGTATGTCTCTTGAGCAGTACATTCACCCAAAATTCATTGCAGCAAAAAAACAAAAAATGTACAGTGAGTTACCACTTCTGGGAAATACACCAACCAGATTTGGGGATGCTACTGGCCACACACTACCTCTTACCACTTCTGGGAAATACACCAACCAGATTTGAGGATGCTACTGGCCACACACTACCTCCATACAAAAGAAATAAACCACTTTGTTTAATTAAATTAAACATGACAACAAAATTATACGTGTTCTGATGTTATTATAAAGAAAACGAATATATTATGCAGGGAAACATTAGCAATGGAGTGATAGAAACTGATGATTGTCTCAAGCAAATGAAACTGTGTTACACAATGGTACATAAATCTGGAAATGTAAAATTAATTTGTCAAGCATTTAAAAAAAGTAGCAAACTGTTAAGGCAGGCTATATGATATTCGAGCTCCTACATTTTAGTTTCCAGGTAGTGCTGATGAAATAAAACAAATACAATCAAGAGTTATTGATTCTTGATATAATACATGATAGTATCTAGTTGCAGTTGAAAGCTGTGGTAATTTAGATAGGCATCTGGTTATAATTGAAAGCCAAACTTTATTACAGAACCAACTGTTAATTTCAACCAGTCAACATACAGTGTTGATGAAGATGATGGACCAGCACAACCTGTACTAGTTCTCAGTAACCCATCATCAAGTGTTATCACTATCAGTGTGTTTAGTACTGATGGATCAGCTACTGGTAAGGATACATTATTACTTTCAACTTTAATCCATTGAAGGTTCCTGTTTATAATTAACAGGAGGATGTGTTGACTACAGTTCTGGACCATACAATGTGACAATACCTGCTGGACAAATCAGTGTTCCATTTGATGTGCCAATAAATGATGATAATGTGTTTGAGGAAAATGAAGAATTTCTCCTCACAATTGACCAATCCTCATCACTTAATGGTGTGATTATTGGTAGTCCAAATGTAACAGTTGTGAATATATCAGATAATGATGGTGAGTAATTGGTAGATGAAAGTACATTATTCACACATATTAAATCCAGTACCCAGTGTAAGTTTCAGCAACTCGTCATATAGAATTGGTGAAAGTGATGGATCAGTACAACCAATGCTTCTTCTTAATGTTCTCTTGTCTACTGATATCACTGTTAGAGTTTTTGCTGTTAATGCATCAGCTGCTGGTGAGGAATTTTTTATTACAATAAGTTATATTATTTTGTTGGCAATGAACTGTAAATGAATTAGTTAATTGCATTTGTAGCCAGATTATGGAATATTGATTGGCTTGTCACTAGGCTCTTACTACGTACCACTAGCACAAAATAGATACTGCCTACATTATTAGGCTACAGTGTAACTGTTTTTACCCTGACCTTACCATATAACCTGTCAGATCCGATGTAGGTTATCGCACAAATCGAGGTATCTTCGCTGTTTTAGAGACCTGAGGAATGGCACAATAATCACCGAGGGTGAAGCCCGAGGTGTTTATGTGCCATTCCGAAGGTCTCTAAAATAGTGAAGATACCGTGGATTTGGGCAATAACCAATTTAGACTATGGCTCGTACGGCTCTGGTCACTGCCAATAATGGCGGCTTCCTGATCAAATTAGTGTTAAAACAACTCACTGGTAGGCTTCCTAGATGAATACAATCATCTCTATTATCCAGCGATGTTTTCTTCACACTCTAGTGATGATTTCTGATGGCTGTTGTGACTGGAATCCAGCTAAACACGTGATGTATGTGACAAAAACATTTGTCACGGGTATCTAACCAGTTTAGATACCTACCCGCGGGTATCTATTGGATTTTAAATACCTCATTAATGACCAAACTTCAAAGCATACTATGCGTACCATAGTCTAATTCTATTTTACAAACATGCAATAGTCAGTACTATTCATCAGTTATACTGAAAGAGTACTGGAGTTACTGAAAGTGATGTTTTGATATGGGTAGTCTTGCAAGGTAGCCTTGTAAGGTAAAAGAAATGCAAAATATGCATGTCTTGCACGTATTTTGCTTCATCTAATTAATCGTGTAAGATTTTTGTATAATTTTAGGAAATGTTGACTACAGTTCTGGACCTTACAATGTGACAATACCTGCTGGACAGATCAGTGTTCCATTTGTTGTTCCAATAAATGATGATAACGTGGTTGAGAAAAATGAAGAATTTCTCCTCACAATTGACCAATCCTCATCACTCAATGGTGTGATTATTGGTAGTCCAAATGTAACAGTTGTGACCATACTGGATAATGATGGTAAGTGCACGTACTACATAAAATTAATGTAACCTGATTCATTGGCCCACTAGTAAGTTTAAAATAACTCCAGCACAAAATGGCATAATTACTAATATCGATATTGCTGAAATTTGGCCAATAAACTGATTTCTGATTAATTAACAATTAATCGGTGCACTACTAGTTGTGGGTATGTGACAGTCAAGGCTTTTCACTGGGAAGGCACTGCCATTTCATCAGTGCTTCTAGTGCTACCAGGGTGTGTAGGTTGGTATAGAACTTTGAACTGTGACCCTTAGTATGTTTCTGAGAGATATACGTATAATTCCTGAGGGTGCTATATGGCCAAAAAGAAAGCATGCTATTTTCAACCCTTGCTAGTCTGCACACCCAACCTACACATCCATTTGTAGAGACTTGTTATACAACGATAAAAACTATACAGTATTTAAATAGCTTAAAATTGTAGAGGCATTTTCTAATTTGATTGATTTGATTTTTGTTTAAATTCATAATGTACCACACTGAGTGGGCAGTTCAAAGGCATCGTGAGTGCTATAATACATATATAGCACTGCTGCACTAACCACAGTGAGTGCATTATAACGTATAATGCACTGACCTGCAATATATTTATATTGCACTGGCTGTGGTTTTGCACTACATTGCACAAGTGCCATCGGATAAGGCTGCTATGACACCTCACCTAATAGGTGGCAAGGTGCTGCACTGTTTACTCAAATTCTTATAACCTAACATGCGAAATTCAATTGTGGGGCCTTACAGAGAACGTCACAACTACGTTATACATGTGATTAAAAAATAGCCAATGGCGATCACAGAGGCAAACACGGCAGATAAAACTCTATTTACACACACACACACACACACATATATATATATATATATAAATGTAGTTGCATACCTTACTAGTTTGATCGAAGCTTCCACCTTAATAAATCGCTTTTAAAATAATATTGTTGTATTTGATAGTCACCATAACAATCAATTGTGGCATTGCCATGTGATTGTATGGTCAAGGCCATGCTTGATACGTAATTATGTCATTAAGGGATTGATTTTATTTAGACATTGTTTAATTCAGCTCGACTGGTGCCTTTTGGCAAATCGCATACACTGTAACTACAACTTACCACAGTGACTGGGCCTGGGCATGTGAGCACAAACTACACTCCATCGCACAACAGGTCATATCTCAGTAACGGAATGACATATTTGTATTTCTGTCACTTGTACTATACAGCCTAGTATAAATAAGTGATGAAAATTTCATGACTATAGCATATTAATGGTATTAAAAGTTATGAGTCATGAGCGTTTGAAAAAGTTGGCAAATTTTATGTGCCTACATGCCCTGTTTTTGCAGGCCCGGTCACATATTGTACTTCATATTTACTGACTACATTATAGCACCAACTATGAAATTCAACCAGTCAACATACAATGTTGATGAAGATGATGGACCAGCACAACCTGTACTAGTTCTCAGTAATCCATCATCAACTGATATTACTATCAGTGTGTTTAGTACTGATGGATCAGCTACTGGTAAGGATACATTATTACCTTCAACTTTAACCCATTGAAGATTCCTTTTTTTTTAAATTTACAGGAGGAGGTGTTGACTACAGTTCTGGACCATACAATGTGACAATACCTGCTGGACAGATGAGTGTTCCATTTGATGTTCCAATAAATGATGATAACGTGTTTGAGGAAAATGAAGAATTTCTCCTCACAGTTGGTCAATTCTCATCACTCAATGGTGTGATTATTGGTAGTCCAAATGTAACAGTTGTAACCATACTGGATAATGATGGTGAGCTACTGTAGTAACACACAGGCTCAAATCAGAGATTTCAAATCACTATTCCTTTTGTAAACTGTTTGCACTCAAATAACTATCACTTGTCCACTAATAAAGTAACATCAACATCTTCAATTTCCATTTTCATTTGAGTGGTTTTAAAAGTTCATTCACAGATTGTGTGATATCTTCCAGTAATTCTGATACATTGCATATGTAATTTCCAGTTCCCCATAATTTCAACATATGGTATAGTAGAGTAGTATCAAACAGTGATGTTCCCCCTAAAATGAATGTCACCTGTCAAAACACTGCCATAAAAACTATAGAAATATCATACATGATGAAAAGCACCATTAAGAGTGTAGCTAGTGTAAATTCAGGCATTAAAATGCAAAAAGCCAAATAATATATTAATAAATCTCCTGATTTTAGGTCTGCCAGTCAGCCTGCCTGCCTGACCACAGTCACTAGGCTAGAAGCCAAATGAAGTAGTGCATGGCCACCATTTCATGCATGCCACAATAGATACTTCTAGCTGCACTTAGTATATAAAGCAATTACGTGGCATTCACACTCTTAAGCAAACAGGACACTCTGCCTCACCCTTAAATGATCAGAGCCTGTGAACATTTCCCATAATGATCTAGCTGCAACATACTATAGCATTTAGGTCTGAGTCAAACATGCTCAAAATTTTACCCAAAATGCTTTCAGGCAATTTTTCAATTATTATGCTCTTCAGTGTTCCCATTATGCTTGAATTATGCTCCTTGTTAGCAACATTTCTTACAACTATATCTTGGAACATTATATTAATCAGTGAATACTGTATTATAGTATTTCACTACACAATGACTGTTCTATTAGACAGTATCAATCTAAGGAACTATATTATGTATAAATAATGCGTTTGAGTGCTCTATTGCAGTTTGAAGTTTCCACTGACTGCTATATTAGGGAGTATCAATCTTTTTCATGGAATTAAGCTCCATAGTTTGAAATATCCATCTTAAGTGCTAGCATTATGCTGGCATGGCTGTGGGCTTGGCTACCCACAATTAATTACCTCAGCCTGCAACCTAAGTAATTAAGTTTGTTGGTAGTCTCGTCCACATCGTCCTTAGGTTTCTAAAATTAACAATGTAGCACCTTGTTTGCTCATTCTAACCAATACTTAAGTGAACTAGTGTACCCATATTCCAACACTAACCTCCTTGTATCAAGGTTTTAATCTAAAGATAGAGATACTCAAATAAAGCTGCTATAACAAAAAGGTAAACTAGTACAAATAGAAGTAGGTTCTAGCAATAAAAAGTAGTGAAACAGGAGGTATGAACAATGATCATAGCTAATGTATTTCAACATAGCTATGTGGAAAAATCCATGCAGCTACCATCATTCAAATCTCTTGTTTCACTATCTTTTATTGCTGGAACCCTACTTCATTATTAAATTACTAATTTACCCATCTATGCTAATACAGTGGTTGAGACCTCAATTACCTAACTGTTTAAGTCAAATGCAGAAGAAGTTGCAGATCCCATCTATTGTAACTCATTTGGCACATGCTATAGACTGCGTGTTATTAGAGGATTGAATCCCCACTGGGTCTTGGATGCTTTTTTTTCTGTGTTTGGTACAATTTTAGTGCAGAATTTTGACTCACATATGTACAGGCTTCAGTATTCTGTAGTGAAATCTACTGCATTTACGTATAATGATGATGATAAAACTATCATGTATATATAGTTCCATTTACCATCACTAGTGTACAGTATAAACTTTTGTGTATGTGTCAGCTGGTGATGGTTAGTTGTTATGAGTATTTTACATTACAATATAGTTCCTATCATTAATTTCAACCAGTCATGGCAGTCGATGTACAATGTTAATGAAGATGATGGACCAGCACAACCTGTACTAGTTCTCAGTAACCCATCATCAACTGATATTACTATCAGTGTGTTTAGTACTGATGGATCAGCTACTGGTAAGGATACGTTATTACCTTCAACTTTAACCCATTGAAGATTCCTGTTTATAATTTTCAGGAGGAGGTGTTGACTACAGTTCTGGACCATACAATGTGACAATACCTGCTGGACAGATCAGTGTTCCATTTGATGTTACAATAAATGATGATAATGTGTTTGAGGAAAATGAAGAATTTCTCCTCACTATTAATCAAGCCTTTTCACTCAATGATGTGATTATTGGTAGTCCAAATTTAGCAGTTGTGAATATATCAGATAATGATAGTAAGCCAGTAACATTAGATCTATTTTTATAAATTAAAAAACTATTAGTTTTCACGTATACCAGGCAAACCGCCTAGAGCAATGAGCTGAAAGCAACGTTGAAACCGGGTCACTACTGCTGACCCGGATGACCCACTGACCCGGATAGCAATCCGGGTCAGACCCGGATGTGACCCGGATGTGACCCGGATTAACACGTCTAGTCTCGGGTGAGCGAACGAGTCTACATTTTGAGCGTTCGATTCGTGTTGAGTAAATATTGCAACTTCAGCCTAGCTGTAGGTTGAAGACCAAAAAAAAAAAAAAAAGGTCTTCACCTACTGACAATAGCTACCCTCACCATAGATACCCTCAGTTTCGTGCTACATACTGCACTTACTAACAAATAGGCGTGGCTGACCATATGTCGGTAATTCAATAAGTGGGCGTGGCTCACGAAAGAGCTACGCAATAGCGTTTATAAGTTCCACGTCGTCAAACGAACAATTTCGTTTCTCACGTGATCCAATCCGGGTCAGACCCGGATAAATTGTAAACCGGGTCAGACCCGGATGACCCGGAGAAAATGTGACCCGGATGACCCGACCCGGTTTCAACGCTGGCTGAAAGTCAGTACGTAGCTGGAATAATCATCATAGAAAGTTCTTGCAGTAGTAAAGAAGAATTGGATTACAAACCATTGAGTTATGATTCGAAAGGCTACTTAAGTGTAGCAAATGCGAGATCGAGATACTCTAATAGAACAGTCACCCTAATAGAGAATTTAGCTACGTTTATAACTTAGTCAAAGTTTGAGAGTTCCGCTGAACTAGAGAGCTCCTGTAAAACTTGGAACAGGCTACTGAAGGGATTCCACCCCGGTCAATTGTCATTCCTCCTTCGTGCAGCATCTGACACTCTACCCACCGCTGTGAATTTACAGAGATGGTCCATCCTATGTGAAGCGAAGTGTTTGCTTTGCGATTCACGGCGCCCAACAACTGCTCATGTTTTAAGTAGCTGCCCTGCAGCATTAAATCAACAGCGGTATACCTACCGTCATGATCAGGTTCTTCGTGTTTTGGCCACTAAACTTTCTGAAGCATTTGCTGACATCCCATTTGTTAAAGTGTTTGCTGATATACCTAATTTCCATGCAGACAATTCTCCACAGTCTACAATTCCGATGAGTCTCCTTATTACATCTTCCCGTCCAGACATTGTAATATATAATTCCCAGAGTTCTTCCATCACTCTGTTGGAACTAACATGCCCTCTGGACTCCATCCATCACATCCAGTCTGCTCGCAATAGGAAGCAGAGCAAAACTGAGTATCTGCAGCTGTTGGCTGAATTTGATCGCCTAAATATTGCTAACTATTATGACACCATTGAAATCACGGTACTTGGTCATTTTCAAGTGTCTTCCATCAAGAATTTATCTAGTTTGTTAAACTTTGTTCAAGCTGATATAAGGATTTCGAAGCACATTATTAAGGAATGGTTAGATGCTGCTGCCTCTGCCAGTATCTCTGCCTCTCAGAGAATTTTTCTAGCACGAAACTGTACAGAGTGGTGCACAAATTAGACAGCTTTATTTTTGTAATTACAGTAATTAGTCTTTTTTGTTGTTGTTGTTTTTACCTTGCCATGCCCACGGTGTAGTCCTCTACTTTTTGTGTTCGCATGTTGTCCGAGGTTTCACATGCCTATTTGTTTTGTTGTACATCTTTTCATCACAATTGTTAATGATGGTTATCTAAAACTCCATTCTATTATATTACATTGCAAGATATTCTGTACGGAATTCAGCTACAAACAGTTAATCTGATAGACAATTCAGCTACATGCAAGTCACCGTGTAGAGAGTTCATCTAGAAACAAGTTACCCTGTAGAGAGATCAGCTAGAAGAAGTCACGTTGTAGAGAGTTCAGCTGCAAAGAAACCATCATGTAGAGAGTTCAGCTGCAAACAAATCACTCTGTAGAGAGTTCAGCTACGAGCAGATCACCCTGTAGAGAGTTTAGCTACAAACAAATCACCCTGTAGAGAGTTCAGTTACAAAGAAACCACCATGTTGAGAGTTCAGCTGCAAACAAATCAGAGTTCAGCTAGAAGAAGCCACCTTGTAGAGAGTTCAGATGCAAATAAATAACCCTGTAGAGAATTCAGCTACAAACAAATCACCCTGTAGAAACATCAGCTAGAAGAAGTTACCTTGTAGAGAGTTCAGAAATCACCATGTAGAGAGTTCAGCTGCAAACAAATCACCTGTAGAGAGTTCAGCTAGAAACAAGTCATCCTGTAGAGAGATCAACTAGAAACAAGTCACCCTGTAGAGAGTTCAGCTAGAAGAAGCTACCTTGTAGTAAGAGTTCATAATATATACAAGTATAAGAAAAAATGGGAATTTTAAATTAGATTAGGGACAATGTATAATGCTGCAATACTCAATGCACAGTAGGGATATTCACTTCTTATTGTTTTACAGTATTTGGACATTACGTACTACTCCGATCCAGCTTGTTTCTGTACTTTTTATTGCAGCATTATACATTGTCCCTAATCTAATTTAAAATTCCCAATTTTTTCTTATACTTGTTTGTGAAGTTTTTTTTGCAAGCTCATGACCACTAAATATCTGCTGAGTTACTCACAGCACTATTGTACTAGATTACGACTCATACAATAACAACTGATCAGTGGTCGTGGCTCTACATAAGCCTGCAGACAATAATGAACGTGAATTCGTGCATATCTACATGGGCGTGGCTACCATATGTCTACAGACAGTAATTTACGTAAGTGGGCGTGGATTCGTGCATACCTACACTGCTTGAAGTATCTTAGTTTACTATAGTGGTATATCCCCAGTATATGGAACAGTTAATTGTTAGTTATTTTAGTAGTTTTTCAGTAAACCCGCATTCACTGATGTTTTACTGAGAGTTTAAAACTTAGTAAAATAATTATGTTCCATATACTTAAGTTTACTGACACTTTACTATCAGTATAACTACAGTAAGGCATCTTAACAAATTAGTAAACTAAGAACCTTCAAGCAGTGCTACACACTGATGAATGGACGTGGCTACCATATGTCTACAGACTGTAATTTACGTAAGTGGGCGTGGCTCACGAAAGAAGCAGAGCTACGCCATGACGTGTGGTAACACATCCACATTTAATTATTCGGGTCTGACCTACGTGCTAAATTATTTTATTTTCCAAACAAAATAAAATAATTTAGCACGTAGGTCAGACCCGAATAATCTTGCTTTACAGATTATTCGGGTCTGACCTACGTGCTAAATTATTTTATTTTATTTGGAAAATAAAATAATTTAGCACGTAGGTCAGACCCGAATAATCTGTAAAGCAAGACCTGGGTGACTCGACTCGGTTTAACATTAATTGTTACTAATTAAACTATATTTATTGACTTACATAGTTCGCCGTGAGTTGCTCTCTCTGATCGATATCAACAGCGAGTCTGACGTACGCGTGTTTTTGGTACAACCGGCGACCACGAGTATTCGAATAGTTTGAAGCAATATACACTGATATGGAAGCCGTACTGTAGTCTATTAACACTCCGCGGTAGAACCTTGACTGATGGAAAGAAGGATAAAAGGTAGGGTACTGATGAAAGCCGGAATGGAACGGAACGGAATGGAAACAATCGGGACGCGCGCCAAGTTTAAAATCGTTTAAAACAGATTGTGCACTATTTCCAACTGTCACACAACAACTAGAATTATGCTAGAATTAGTTTGTTTCTGTTTATAGGCATGCTAGTAATCGTTCGCTGGAAAGGTCTATTAAATGCCCACCACGTGGCAAGGTGTGTGTAAATAAAATCCATCCAGTTTAGTTTAATCCTGATGTAGAAGTACTTCCTTACCATTCCAAAAGGTAAACTACTGTAGTATTTTCATGTTGTAGCGGTATTCAAGCCTTTTTGTACAAGTGTCGCTGGTTTTCTGAAGCATCTATAATTCTACCATTATTGGCAGCGATTTACGAGAGTTAGCAAACTGCAGTATGTTATATTATCAGTGCTTACAAAAATAGGTTAACAGCTTAGCTAAATGATCGCTGTTTAGCTTAGACGATTGTACAACGCATTCTTGCAGTGGGCATTAAATAAAACCGTCGAGCAAATGCTTTCTAGCATGTCTGTAGCAGAAGCGAACTAATTCTAGCACAATTCTAGTTATTGTGTGAAAGTTGGAAACAGTGCACAATCTGTTTAAAACGATTTTTTAATTTGGCGCACACCCCCTATTGATTCCGTTCCGTTCCATTCGGCTTTCATCAGTACCCTAAAAGGTAAGACAATAGCGCAAGCATTGTATGTTTATCAATATACCAAAGGTTTTTTCTTAAGCGATCTAGAAACGTTTCTGCGAAAGAATTAGGGCTGTAGCTGTAGCCAGTTTTCCGCTACGCTTGACTGAAGGCGTCAGGCAGGCAGGCAGTAGAAAATTCCATTGACTAATTAAAAAAAAAATTCTGTAGCAACTGGACGGAAACGTTTCGGGTCGATCTGAAGACACTTTTGGGCTTGGTTTTACCCAACCAATACTGTCATGTCTTTGTGAGGAAAAATCGCGGCAGGTTTTTGGGTTATATTATATCATGGATCGCCCCCACACCTTCGATGTCCCTAATATACAGTACTATCGTACTGTATGATATATTTAGGAGAGTATCCAACGCCTGTATTACCCCTTCAAAACACACTGCGTAATAATTGTGCAACATTGTGTAACATATCTGAATATTTTAGTATAATTTCGGTAAACTCCAACAAATGGCTTTGCCATGAAAGACTTGTTGATAGGCATTGATATACCAAAGCGAAGACCTGTAAGCATTTCAAGGTCCTTATAGCTCTTGAAGCAAGTTAACACCTTTGGTGACGACGACTATTGCGTAACATTATAACGCAGTGTGTTTTGAAGGGGCAATACAGTGTTGGATACTCTCCTAAATATATATGTATTATGAACTCTTGCTTGTAGAGAGTTCAGCTACAAAGAAACCACCTTGCAGAAAGTTCAGCTGCAAACAAATCACCCAGTAGAAAGTTCAGCTATGAACAGATCACCCTGTAGAGAGTTCAGTTAGAAACTAGTCATCCTGTAGAGAGATCAGCTAGAAGTATCACCTTGTAGAGAGTTCAGCTACAAACAAATCACCTGTAGAGAGTTCAGCTACAAACAAATCACCCTGTAGAGAGATCAGCTAGAAGAAGTCACCTTGTAGAGACTTCAGCTACAAAGAAACCATCATGTAGAGAGTTCAGCTGCAAACAAATCACCCTGTAGAGAGTTCAGCTATGAACAGATCACCCTGTAGAGAGTTCAGCTACAAACAAATCACCCTGTAGAGAGTTCAGTTACAAAGAAACCACCATGTTGAGAGTTCAGCTGCAAACAAATCACCTGTAGAGAGTTCAGCTAGAAACAAGTCATCCTGTAGAGAGTTCAGCTAGAAGAAGTCACATTGTAGAGAGTTCAGCTACAAAGAAACTACCAAGTAGAGAGTTCAGCTGCACACAAATCACCCTGTAGAGAACTCAGCTACAAACAAATTGCCCTTAGAAAGATCAGCTAGAAGAAGTTACCTTGTAGGGAGTTCAGCTACAAACAAATCACCCTGTAGAGAGTTGCAAACAAGTTATCTGTAGGGAATAATTAACATGTAATAAATGTATTATTATATATAATTTGTACATTTACTGGTAAATTAGAATTAGTTAAAGTATTTAAAAACTTCTTCACTTTTCTCTTGTTCCTGTGGTAAAGAAAAAAGGTAGGTTAAAAAAGCCCCAAAGCCGGCCATAGGTCGGCTTTTGGGTGTACAAATACAAAAAGAAGTGAAATCTAATCAAAAACAGCCAAGCTGTAAAAAAAGAGTGCGGCCCTCAGAAAGGCTATGGTGAAAAAAGATCTGAAATCCAAGGTGGCGGCCAAGAAATCCAAGGTGGCGGCCAAGAAATAGCTGTGATGGTAGGTTAATGGTAAAAATTTTAATAACGACAATTCAGGTGAATTTGGACCAAGTGGCACAATATTAACCTGAATTGTCGTTATTAAAATTTTTACCATTAACCTACCATCACAGCCATTTCTTGGCCGCCACCTTGGATTTCACATCTTTTTTCACCATAGCCTTTCTGAGGGCCGCACTCTTTTTTTACAGCTTGGCTGTTTTGGATTAGATATAGTATTACAAGTAGGAAAAAAATTAGGATTTTTAAGTTGGATTAGGGATTGAGGAAAATAACAGTGAAACAAGGTAGAAAAACAAGAGAGGTTGTCTATACCTGCAGATATGCATACCGATAGACATTTAATCCTTATACTCCAGTCTTTAACCATGACTGAATTAGAGATTAAATGTCCCTTAGCTTATCTGCAGCCTCTCTCATTTCTCTACTTTTTAGCTATTCCCTTGTTTCACTTATTTTTTTCTTTAATTCCTAATCCAGTTAATATTCCTAATTTTTTGTTTGTTTACATTTTTATAACATAATAATGACTACTGAACCTGCACATACTGCATAGGGATGCGGCGATTATGTCAGCATAATTTCGGGCATAATAAGTACATGTGGGAATCAGGAATTATGCTAGTATTTTGAGATGATTATAAAACTTTAACAGTAGGAAAATCTGCAGATTGCACAATTGTTTAAAAAATTGAGATACTCTAATAGAGCAGTCAGAAACTCTAATAGAGCAGTCATCGAATATTATTTTACTCTAATAAAGCAGTCATATTAAAATGAAATACTTTAATACAGCAACCAGCTAAAGAGTTCAAGACTATTTGAAGCTTAAACATCAATGAAAATAGCCTGATACAACAATGAACTGACATTATTGGCCAATTATGATGGCATAATTTTGGGAATGATGAGCAATTCTCAAAAGCATAATAGGTGATTTTTTGAGCACTGCTCAAAAGCATAATGCTCAATTTTTGGAGCATAATATCCTCATGCCTAAAACTGCATCAAAAAAATGGCACCAAGCACGCCATGAAGTTAATTATGCATTGAACGCATGCTTCAACCATCAATTACTGAAAGTGAAGTGGTCATTTTGCATCATTTTCAGCTATGTTCTGCCCATTACAAATAAAGAACAGCACAGGAAGCATATCTGCAATCAATCTAGTCACTATGGCAAATAACTGTTGCACTATGGCACTATCGTGCTTATCACTATGGACTGTGGCACTATCATGCGTAATATCACTATGGTAATAAGCATGATAGTGCTACAGGGAAGCTGTATCACACTATCACAAACCGACACCTTGCATTGTCAGTAAAATGTGAACTGGAACACAAGGAAATCTATAGAAAATTTTTAAAGCATAGAAATTTGTTGGATGGGTTTAGGCCCATTCTGAAGAAATTTATGGGCTTGTCTCTGCCTAATCAATACTGCCAAGGGTGAGGCTGTTCTTTGGGTGGTATTGTTTGGCAAGAAAACCAAACCACCATTATACCTTATTATACAGTACTACCACTATATATATTATGATACTGTATAATACAAGTGAACAGTAGTTAAATGAATAGGAAAGAACACAAGGAACTATGAGCTCAGGGTATTAATTACCATAATTTCCTTTTTTGTCATTGTAAAATAATTTTTGTTTGCAACTTGAACAGAAATTTCTTACAAGCAAATTTTTATGCAGGATCGAACTACTCTATTAGAGCATTCATTCATGTAAATCACAAAAATATTTTTACACGAAAATTTTTATCACAAATTTTTTTTGCACAAAAAAATTAAGTGAATTGTGGTAGTTTAATTGTTTACTCATAAAAAATGTACTCTGTGGACAAGGTGAGTCAAACATATCAAGGTATTACTTTTCTGTATCAGTAATTTCTTATTGGCATATAGCTACTGTATATAGATACAGCATAGCTAGCTGTGTGGGATTATCCCTACTTTGACAATCAACACAATAATTTTTTTCACTCAACTATATCCTAACAACATCATTCATTAATACACTGCTATATCTTGTGTCAATTATGCCGGCATAATTTTTGGCATAATAAGGGATGAAAAGCATAAAGCATAGTGCTAGCATAACAGAGAGCATAATGGGGGGGTAACTTTCTGCCACCATAAGTATAACTTCTGCTATAACCATCACAGAGTCAAGGGTTAACCTGTTTTGGATGATGAAATGATTCCTTACAATGAGTAGAAAAATGCACTACAGTCTTACTACAAGTTTACACTCGATGGAATGGGTGCCTTTCATTGTGGGTTTGAGTTTTATAGTACACGTGGATTCATGTGCCAACTAGTACCAAAGCATGGAAAAGCAGTTTAGCTGAGCTTCAATCATTGAATTTGGTATTATTATAGCTTGTCTCGTTATCTGACTTTGAATAATATGATGAATATGATTATTGGAAGCTCGATTGGAAGACAAAACAATAGAAGCCCCGATGATGATAAAGTTGGTGTTGAGACAGTATAGCTTGTGACTGTCTGGACATTGAAAATAGTGGAGTCTGTGTGGGTCTGTAGTGAGACTGAGGTTAATATCGAACCAAGAAAATATTTCAAAACAATCAAGATTCTCTAATAGAGCAGTCAAACACTCTAATAGAACAATCATCACATGCAACAGAGAGAATGATAACCATTTAAGTGTTTATCCCCAAGAGGCTAATATGTTCTTAGCATGGTGCTGCATACATAGTAGTTGCTGTCCTTTAAATACCAATTGCTACAACAATCAGGAGACCAATCAGAAACCATGTATAATAATTTATAAATTATTATTTTCATACACAACTGCAAAGATATTAGACAGTAAATTTCAATAGCTCCTGAGGGACTATAGATGTGCCCCCCAGACACCTTGATCTAATACGTCTACTAATTCTGGAGCACATCCCAATTTCAAGCTTTTGCTAATAATTGTATGTTGCAGTTGAAGTGACACTTTTTCATTTATATTCTACCATAATTATGAAGAACTTCTCTACACAAAGAAAAAACACAGAATAAAAGCATAATGCATATCTGAAAAGCACAAAAACAAGCATGATAGACAGAAAATTAGGGATATGCCAAAAAGCATAATAGGCAAATTTTGGAGCATAATAGACTCAAGCCTACCTTGGATCCCTATTTGATTTTAAAATTAAAATACGTGTATATTTTGTAGATGCATATAAATGATAAATTTTGCAGGAGATATATACTCATTGATTTTATATCTTACACGATTTGAATATTTTCTGACTATTGCATAGTACAATACTTTAAATCTTTTAATAGTAATATAAAAAGTTTATAATTTCATAGGTCTATCATTTGATACTATAGATTGTTCTACTAGACAACATTCTACATGTGTTGTATTAGAATTGTATGCACTAGTTTGAATGCTACGGAAACATTATCAATTAGTCAAATACAATGCAATTATAACTACAGTCTTGAGTGTCTTCATATGATCATCGTTGTGCCTGTAGATAAGAAGACATAAAAGTGGCAACCAGTAAAATTAATATTTCTTGGCTACCACCTTTTGATTTTGCATATTTTTAACTTGGGTGTTTATAAGGCCATATATATATACTTGACACAGTTTACTATTTTTACATACTGGATAATATAATGTGTTTATACTGTATCTTTCTGTTTACTGACTACTGTATAGTACTATTAGTACACATTTCATTATAGCACCGACTATGAAATTCAACCAGTCAACATACAATATTGATGAAGATGATGGGCCAGCACAACCTGTACTAGTTCTCAGTAACCCATCATCAACTGATATTACTATCAGTGTGTTTAGTACTGATGGATCAGCTACTGGTAAGGATACATTATTACCCTATAATTGGATAGCCACCAAAATCAGCATAATTGTAAACTTTTCATAAAATTCTACATACTAGTTCTCCTCTCATAACATGTATTTTTAGGTATAATGCTATCACATATTTTACCTTCTGTGATGACCTTTATGGCTATGTTCACACAGAAAATCAACTTTAAATTCCTGAGACATTCTAAAACATGGTACCAAAGTACATTTTTAAAGGTCTTGTTGAAAGAAACAACTGAGTTTTTATTTGAAGCAATTTCTTTCTCAAGTTACAGTATAATTACTTCTATTAGCTGCAAAATTCTTTGAATCTACCTGCAAGCTACTTTAATAGAACTGTGCCAATAGTGCAAGGGCGAAGAAAACTTTGAAAATTTTTGACGTGTAGGGTGGTTCGAGATCTGTGGAATGTGGGCTTATTAATTTTCAAGCTACTTTATTTGCAGATACTTTAATAGAAATTCATACATAATATAACTCTGGAATAAAGCTTATTTTTCTTTTAACAAAACCTTTACTTTGGTACCATGTTCAAACAACTGTTACTCTCTCTCTCTCAGGGAGTTAAAGGTAGAATTTCTATACAAAATGGCCATAAAGGTCACCAAAGGTCAAATCTGTGATGGAAGTATTTCTAACACTACATGTCATGAGTAGTACCAAGAGTATATGTGACCTGATCTTGGAAAACCTACCTTTTTGGCACATTGGTCAATTTTCTGTTTTATAATTTAAATGAGGTACTAGGTGCTCATCTATCTTGTGTTAAAATTTCAGCTTAATATCTTTAAGCATTCCTGAGATATGGCCGATTTTCTGTCCTGTACATTACAAACTAACTTTTATGGTAATGTATTGAGTTCTATGGGTGATTAAGGTTGACAAATGGTGACAAATCACTTTGTTTACTAAAAATTCCATTCTTACCATCTAAAATACTTTAAAAGACATTTCTGATAGTGTAATGAAGTATTCTTGGTACGTTTCTGCAATTAAATGCCATGTATCATTGTCTAAGACTAAGTTTTAGCCATTCCAGCATCTGAACAAATCACCCAATTTGTAAGTTACTTGTTGTCCCACGCATATGAAATTACTACATGGTCTGATATAATCATCCATATCTCCTAGGAAAAAGAAGCTATGGGTGTGAAACTTCACAGCAAGAAGGTTTAATAGTTGCTTTATCCAAATGTGCAAATAAATTAATTTAAAAAATATTAATGAAATTTTCATTTGAGTTTTCCCAAAAAGTTCGCTTGTGCCCAAAAGGTAGGTTTTCCAAGATCCGGTCACATATAATGGAAGAGGCATTATATACTCTTGATAGTACCATTTATATGGTAAGTTTCATGATTTTTTGTAAGGTGTACAATTTTTAGTTATGTCCGTGTTACAACTAATCCACGCATAAACAGCCAAACTGTATAAAAGAGTGTGGCCTTCAAAAAGCCTGGGTGAAAAAAGTTATGAAATCAAAGTCAGCAGCCATTTCATGGTGTAAAGACTAATGATCAACATCATTGCAGCTATTTCATGGCCAGCGACTTCGATTTCATAAATTTTTTCACCCAGGTTTTTTGAAGGCTGGACTCTTTTCAGACTGTTTGGCTAGATTTCATTCTTTTTGTAGTTTAAATATATATTCAAAGCCAACCATAAGCTGGTTTTGATGTTTGTTTTTTACAATTAAGAAGAACACAAATCATTGTTCTTCTTAATTGTATACGGATACAATGACAATGATATGACAAACTAGTGCTCTACCAATACAGAAAAATGCCTACCGATCCGATACTATAAGCCAATTTATGTTGATATAATTTTGTGCTTTCTTGCATGTTTATGGCTATATAAAGATGTGTTATGGTACGTACCTGTATTTATTTGCAATAATAAAGTAAATTCCTTCCAAGTCTATTAGATTTTGCATTGACTGTTCTATTAGAGTATCTCTATTTTTCATGCAAAATGGGGTAAGTTGCAGTTGCTAACAAGCGCTTCCTTAGCAATGCATAGCAACATAATTGAAAAATTACGGAAATTTCATGAATTACAAAATACGAGAATTAACTAATAATATTATTGCACAACCCAAAACTACCCTATTGTAAAATAGTAATACATAGTTGGTTAATTCATAGTAGCATATACTAGGGCTGGGCGGTATTGGAGTTTCGCTTCACGATATATCGTGCAGAAACAGCGGCGGAGGAAGTAGTTAATATGAGGGGGGGCTGGGCTGACCCAGACTTATTTCTATAGTTTGGTAAGGTGAGACCAAAAAAAAAAAAAAAAGGTCGCAACCAACTGACAAGAGCTTTCCACCTCACCAGCTACCATTTCTAGCTGATAAACTACATAAAAATGCTTTCATAGCTCGCTACACACTGACTACTTTATTAGAGTGACTGCTCTATTAGAGTATCTCGATCTTTATCACGGTTTTCAGCCCCACTCCAAGAAAGATAATTTCGGTGGGATATCATTCTGAGGGGGGGCTAAGCCCCCCTCAGCAGACCAAGGGGGGGGCTTTAGCCCCCTAGCCCCCCCCCCCTTTCCGCCGCCTATGTGCAGAAATATATCACGATATTACTATTTATCGCGGTTATTAAAGATGACTGCTATATTAGAGTAGCTGACTGCTTTATTAGGGTATCTCGAACCTAGCTGACTGTTCTATTAGAGTATCTCGATCTTTGTAAAAAAAAATTGACTAGCTAGTACTAGGTCCTTGTTTGCAGTAGTATCACGTGATTATTTGAGGTGCATTATAACAACCTTAAGGGCTTAATAAGCTGTCACAAACACTAAAAATCGTAATAATATCGATATCGTGATATTATTGTTTCACCGAAATCTACGCGATACAGATATCGTTTCATTGCAATACCGCGGTATTACTATAATACCGAGAAACCGCCCAGCCCTAGCATATACTATCTATGGTTAATCCCAGATGAGTTAGCTAGTTGCATGGCGCCTGGTTTTTAGAAGAAGCACAACATCAACTTGTTACCCACAGTGACTGTTCAATTAGAGTATTTCAACTCCACAATTTACAATTATTTGGTTTCATTCAAGTTTGCCTTGTAACTCTATAGCTGTCAACAAGATTTCTTTTAAACCACAAAAGATTTGAGCTATAATGGTTAACCTATACATATACTGATTGTAAAGCTTTTCCCATAAGCAATTTACACTGTAGACGTGACAACAATCGGCCTTTTTACATAAATAATCATCCATAGCTCTATAATTATTAATCAGATATGCACCAAATGTGGTACATGATTGTGCCATAATATGTTCTTAAAGTGTACCAAAGCTCAAGACAATTATTGAGTTATGCATTTGCATTTTATAATGGTTTTTGTGAAGTGTGTGAAAAAATAATTTAAGCCCCAATCTCCCTAAATGATCAAGAAACAAAACAAAGAAATTAAGCTAAATTTTGAAGGCTTATATTTCACAATTGCATTAGGCAATCTTGCTCAAATTTGTTATGTGCGGTGCTGAAGGTGGAAGGCATTTACAATATAAAAATGATTCCAATTTAAGAAGGGTGTAGTTACGTATGTACGTATGCGTAAAAATCATGTTTTGTTTCTTCCTGTAAACTCATGGTGTGACATGCTGGCTTTCTTGGCCGCACAACACACTACCATGTGTCTTGATATGTTTCACTGGAATGACTCAGGGAACCTGCAGACATGCTCAACAGTGTATGTATCCTCATAATGATGTCTTAAGTGCACCAAGGTCTGGAGCGGATCTAGGGGGTTTCTTGAGGTTTCCAGAAACTGGTCAATTATATTCCGACAGTAAAAATTGATTTTGTATGATAGCAAAGGTTCAGATCGAAATACTCTAATAGAGTAGTCAACTACCCTAATAGAACAGTCACATTTAAGGAATGTGTAGCTGCTTTCCATGATATTATTGTTGCCCAGGTAATATCTAGTCTGAATAATATGCAAATTAAACCCTGAGCAGTTGCTTTTGAACACCACACTAAAATGGTATAGGTTTTGATGTACTGATTATTATATATTAATGCATTCCTGAGCACTAATATTAATTTAGTACTATATGGCACTTATACACCTACTCTTCCACTTAAAGTAAGGTGTGAAAGTGATAGATTCCTGTTTACACATATAATTTACAGGAGGAGGTGTTGACTACAGTTCTGGACCATACAATGTGACAATACCTGCTGGACAGATCAGTGTTCCATTTGATGTTCCAATAAATGATGATAATGTGTTTGAGGAAAGCAAGGAATTTCTCCTCACAATTGATCAATCTTCATCACTCAATGGTGTGATTATTGGTAGTCCAAATGAAACAGTTGTGAGTATATCAGATAATGATGGTACGCCTGTAACATAAAGCTATAGTGAAACCTCTATAATCCAATGATTATTGAAATAAGTCAATTGTTTTGGATGCGACATATATAGAAAAAGTCTTTTTGGGATACAAAACAATGTCAGATTATAGAGATATTCTGGATTACAGAGGTTTAGGATTAGAGAGGTTTCAGTGTATGCATGTTCTGTGATTTTTATAAACATTAAGCTGTTTTTATTTGTTGTATGTGCTAAACTATCAACTACATATACTGCAAGTAAATTCACTTTGAATATTTGTTGCATTTTGTGTGATTACATATGAGTAGCAGTGTTGCAGAGTAGAGAGACTTCCAGTGCTATAGTTGTATGGTTTCCAATGATGTACATACTGTAGAACACCCACATTAAAAGTATTGTATGAAGTTGTATGTCTGGAAACTGATACACAAGGCTGAGTGCTGTATTGGAATTTAGACCTTCCCATGAGTGCTGCATAGTTTCATGCACATAAACCAGTAGGTGGTGGTTTAAGTGTTACATTTTACTTTGTAAGAGGTTGGGCACATTCTCACCTGCAAATTGTCTTGGATCTAGTGATAAACCTGCCTTACTCAATCTGTTGATGGTTTAATAGTGCCCAAAAGCCATACCCTAAGTAATCATTGAGGTTGCAACACTGCAAGTACCTGCCTACTCGTACCGAACTACATTCTTTTTTGGGATGCATACCACTACATATCCCAAGCTATGATGTAATACTCACAATAACAGGCTCTTACGCTAACCAAAGCTGGCTTATATCAAACAGTATGATAGTACTTTTTAAGCAGATATCACCCAAAAGTGACACACGCCACCTAAAATACCACCTTTAAAAAATCATCCTAGAGACATCTTCCACGACAAAAATCACTTTTACAGAACAATATTAGTCCATCTAACATCAAATACAGTATTGAAGAAATTACTTACAGGCAGCCGGATATATGTAGAATTAACATAAAATCACTGAAACATGAATTTTCATCTGTTAGCCTGACCACATAGTTGCAAAGCTGGAAGCAAAACGAAGCAGTGCGTGGCCACATATTTTTGCCAGAATAAGTGCTTATGCTCGGTAGCTGGATAGCTACACTGTACTTGTAATTTCACAACACCACACCTATTAATGCAATCGTCATAAATTAATAACAACCAAGAACTGAGACCACACCTCTAAACAATCTATTCACTTGATCACAATGACATACCTATTATTATTGGTCAAGTTGTGTTCATAATGCTAGCAATACAAAAATTAATAGTGACGCACATCCAGTATGTGAAAGACTGGTTCAATATACTGTATTATAATACAGCAGTCACCCTAATAGAGCAGTCACATGTATATATTATATAGCTGTATGCTATAACAAAAAACCAAACAAACTGGTATGTTAAAAATTATTAATTTAAAAATGAAACAAGGATCCAAGCAATAAAAAGTTGTGAAACAATGCGAGATAAATGGTGGTACTGTAGCTATTTCAGTATAACTCAGTGGGAAAATCTCAATCATTGTGATAACATGACAATATAGGGATTTTCCCACCAAGCTATGCTATAATAGCTACCATCATTCATCCTTGTTTTACTACTTTTTATTGCTTGAATCCCTATTTCATTTTTAAATTAATAATTTTTACTGTGATATACTAGTGAACTATTGTAGCTTTAAGCATTAATTTTTGTCTTGATGTTTCTCGGTGGCAAAAATGTGTGATATCCTAAAACAAAAACAGCCTTGAGGTTGTAAAAAAGGATGCTGAGGCTGGTTTCTAGTGATGAGAAGGCCCAAACCTTCATGATCTTTACTACACGGTACAACCAGTGTTGGGAGTAACACATTACTTATGTAATGCGTTACATAATATTATTACTTTAATTTGTGGTAACTAAGTAATATAACGAAATACGCTATAAAAACAGGTAATATAACTCAAGTTACTTTACATAAAAATGTAGTGTGTTACGTAAGTAATATAGTTACTGTAACGAATCTAATATTATGTAATATTATTACTACAAGTAACGAAGTTACTAATCTCATTAGTAATCCACCACAACGAAGTAATGAAGCCTACTGAATGAAGCTTATTCACCAGCTTCTTACTTATAACCAAAATTTGCACATTGTCCAACAACGCAATCATGTCACGTGATAAGGTGGTAGTTTCACACGTGACAGCTTTAGGCTGGGACACAAAGTAATATAATATGTAATATTATTATAGTTACTTTATTTTATGGGTAATATGTAACTGCAACTAAATAGTTCAATTGCCAGTAATATTATATTATGTAACTAGTTACTTTTAAAAAGTAACTTTCCCAACACTTAGTACTACGTACAATACTGTATGATAACATTATTGCAGCCATTTCTGTAACAACTTTGAAAAGGCTATACAGGACCAGGAGTCCTACAGACCTTCAAACAAGTAAAATACATAAATTTCTTGCTGCTACTTTTAATTTTACAACTTTAACCCAGGTTTTTAAGGGTGAACATAGCACAACTGTTTTTACATAGATATAAGTATGTGGTTATATAAAATTCTTTTGCTTACTTCATATACACAATTCACTATAGCTCCTACCACAAACTTCACCCAGTCAACATACCATGTTGATGAAGATGATGGACCAGCACAACCTGTACTAGTTCTCAGTAACCCATCATCAACTGATATTATAATCAGTGTGTTTAGTACTGATGGATCAGCTACTGGTAAGGATACATTGTTACCTTCAACTTTAACCCATTGAAGATTCCTGTTTATAATTTACAGGAGGAGATGTTGACTACAGTTCTGGACCATACAATGTGACAATACCTGCTGGACAGATCAGTGTTCTATTTAATGTTCCAATAAATGATGATAATGTGTTTGAGGAAAATGAAGAATTTCTCCTCACAATTGATCAATCCTCATCACTCAATGGTGTGATTATTGGTAGTCCAAATGTAGCAGTTGTGAATATATCAGATAATGATGGTAAGCTAGCAACATTAATATATAAGTTCTGTTCTGCCAACTGTGTACCAGGTTTCCTTATACATAATTATAATGTGTCAACTATCACTTGTCAGGTCAAATACTGCAGTTGTAAAATTGTTTTAAATGTTACAGAGCATATGCCATCTTAAGTAATCATCTTGGTGAGTCAGTGTATCAAAAGAACAGCTTTTGTGAAAAAGTTGTCTTTTACTGCTTATGTATTGTGATCATATAAGTTGTCCCACAACAATCTTGTATTGCTGGGATGTTCTCATATGACTGTTCTATTAGAGTACCTTGATCTTTTGCACACAAATTATGAAAATTGTATCATACACTACTTACCATACTAACGAATGGGATGATGAGATTCAACAATATGTTGATCAGAAAACAGCCTCACAACACCTTCATGATGCCTTGCCAGTATTGGTTAGGTATAACCAAGCTCAAAAGTGCTTTAGTGAATCTTATCCTACAAAAGTATTATCATGAAAGATCCAGCCACTTTTACTGATGTTACAGCAGAAACAGCCATGGAAGTGGTAACTAATGTAAGTGTAATGAAGAATGCTATAGAATCTAAAGCATTTTATGGGCACAATGTAGAGTGTCTATGGAATTTATAATCTAATCCAAAACAGCCAAGCTGTAAAAAAAGTGTGCGGCCCTCAGAAAGGCTATGGTGAAAAAAGATGTGAAATCCAAGGTGGCGGTCAAGAAATGGTTGTGATGGTAGGTTAATGGTAAAAATTTTAATAATGACAATTCAGGTAAATTTTGTGAAGCGGCACAAAAATTCACCTGAATTGTCGTTATTAAAATTTTTACCATTAACCTACCATCACAGCCATTTCTTGGCCGCCACCTTGGATTTCACATCTTTTTTCACCATAGCCTTTCTGAGGGCCGCACACTTTTTTACAGCTCGGCTGTTTTGGATTATATTTCATTTCTTTTTGTATTTGTATACCCCAAAGCCGGCCTATGGCCAGCTTTGGGACTTTTTTAACCTATGTTTTTTATCTTTACTACAGGAAGAAGAAAAGATGAAGTAGATGTACTTTAAATATTTTATCAGTAAATGTACAAATTATATATAATACATACGTATGCGACCGGATTTGCGAAAAGGGGCCTTCCACACACATCCAACTTGCCAACTTTGACAATTGATAACTTCAGATTGGAAAGAGCTATTGCCTTGAAATTTGGGCAGTGGTGATTTCTTTGCAGCTGAACTCTCCACATGATGTTTTCTGTGTAGCTGAACTCTCTACAAGGTAATTTCTTCTAGCTGATCTCTCTACAGGGAGATTTGTTTGTAGCTGAACTATCTACAAGGTAACTTCTTCTAGCTGATCTCTCTACAGGGTGATTTGTTTGTAGCTGAATTCTGTACAGGTGATTTGTTTGCAGCTGAGCTCTTTACAAAATGGTTTCTTTGTAGCTGAACTCTCTACAAGGTAACTTCTTCTAACTGATCTTTCTACAGGGCAATTTGTTTGTGGCAGAATTTTATACAGGGTGATTTCTTTGCAGCTGAACTCTCTACATGGTGGTTTCTTTGTAGCTGAACTCTCTACAAGGTAACTTCTTCTATCTGATCTCTCTATAGGGTGATTTGTTTGTAGCTGAACGATCTACAAGGTAACTTCTTCTAACTGATCTTTCTACAGGGCAATTTGTTTGTGGCTGTATTTTCTACAGGGTGATTTCTTTGCAACTGAACTCTCTACATGGTGGTTTCTTTGTAGCTGAACTCTCTACAAAGTAATTTCTTCTAGCTGATCTCTCTACAGGGTGATTTGTTTGTAACTGAATTCTGTACAGGTGATTTGTTTGCAGCTGAGCTCTTTACAGAATGGTTTCTTTGTAGCTGAACTCTCTACAAGGTAACTTCTTCTAACTGATCTTTCTACAGGGCAATTTGTTCGTGGCAGAATTTTATACAGGGTGATTTCTTTGCAGCTGAACTCTCTAGATGGTGGTTTCTTTGTAGCTGAACTCTCTACAAGGTAACTTCTTCTAGCTGATCTCTCTACAGGGTGATTTTTTTTGTAGCTGAACGATCTACAAGGTAACTTCTTCTAGCTGATCTCTCTACAGGGTGATTTTTTTTGTAGCTGAACGATCTACAAGGTAACTTCTTCTAGCTGATCTCTCTACAGGGAGATTTGTTTGTAGCTGAACTCTCTACAGGTGATTTGTTTGAAGCTGAACTCTCTAAATGATGGTTTCTTTGTAGCTGAACTCTCTACAAGTTAACTTCTTCTAGCTGATCTCTCTACATGGTGATTTGTTTGTAGCTGAATTCTGTATAGGTGATTTGTTTGCAGCTGAGCTCTTTAAATAATGGTTTCTTTGTAGCTGAATTCTCTCAAGGTAACTTCTTCTAGCTGATGTCTTTACAGGGCCACTAGTTTGTAGCTGAATTCTCTACATGGTGGTTTCTTTGTAACTGAACTCTCTACAAGGTAACTTTTTCTAGCTCATCTTTCTACAGGGTGATTTATTTGTAGCTGAATTCTTTACAGGTGATTTGTATGCAGCTGAGCTCTTTAAAGAATGGTTTCTTTGTAGCTGAACTCTCTACAAGGTAACTTCTTCTAGCTGATGTCTCTACAAGGTCACTAGTTTGTAGCTGAGCTCTCTACATGGTGGTTTTTTTGTAACTGAACTCTCTACAAGGTGACCTCTTCTAGCGGATCTTTCTACAGGGTGATTTGTTTGAAGCTGAACTCTCTACAAGGTAACTTCTTCTAGCTGATCTCTCTACAGGGAGATTTGTTTGTAGCTGAACTCTCTACATGATGGTTTCTTTGTAGCTGAACTTTCTACAAGGTAACTTCTTCTAGCTAATCTCTCTACAGGGAGATTTGTTTGTAGCTGAACTCTCTACATTATGGTTTCTTTGTAGCTGAACTCTCTGCAAGGTAACTTCTTCTATTGATCTCTCCACAGGGCGATTTGTTTGTAGCTGAACTCTCTACATGGTGGTTTCTTTGTAGCTGAACTCTACAAGGTGATTTTTTCTAGCTGAACTATCTCTTTCCATAGTTGCATGAACTCCCTACAAGGTAACTTCTTCTAGCTGATCTCTCTACAGGGTGACTTGTGTGTAGCTGATCTCTATACAAGTTTCTTATTCTAGTTGATCTCTTGAATTCTCCTCAGGGTGACTGCTCTATTATGATGACTGCTCTATTAGAGTATCTCAATCTCGCACTTGCTGCACCAAGTTGGATTTCGTGTTATAACTCCGTGGCTTTAAGTCTGATTCTTCTACACCATTGATGAGCCTTTCTAAGTTGATTACTCCATCTGTACAACGATTTTCAAAGCATTACCCCAAGCGGTTTATCTGGTAGGCGTGGCAAGCAGTCGTTTTTTATTAGCTGATCTCGATTGCATAATTGTTATACACTGTTGGTTTTTTCGGACCGATCTTCAGCTTCTTCCCATACGCGGTTTACCCTGTAGGCGTGACAACATAATTTTTTTTATTGGTGTTATTTTTCGTGAATAATCGCTCATAACTCTTTGCCTGTTTATCGTATTCCAGCCAAAGGTGGTACCGAGATGCGACTTTACATCCCCCTTCTGTGTGCCAAATTTCAAGGCAATCGGATATGGCGTTCGAGTTGTATAGCAGTTTTTGTAAGTGTACGACAAGAAAAAGAAAAATAAGAAGAAAAAAAACAAACGAAGAAACTGAGCCAATGTTTGAAGTCGCATATCTCGGGAACGCGCTAAGCGACTTCGCTCAAATTTGGAATGTGGAGTGCTGCAGTTGGAGGGCATGTCCACAGCAAAAATCGTCGTGTTTCATCAAGGAAGCACAGAGCTACGGAGGTGCGAAAATTGCGTTTTCTTTCTTCCTGTCAATATACTCACGGGGGTTACGTGCCGGCTTCTTGGGCCGCACGACACACTACCGTGTGTCTTGAACCCTTGGGCCCTTAGTAGTGCCCTTTGCTTCACTGATATGCTACAGACTCGGGTCTTTGTCTGTAGACTCCACACTGTGTCTATATAACTATTATTTATTTTTGACCATGAACAGTCTATTGCACAGCCAAACAAACAGGTAATGATACGTGAAGCTACTACTTAATTTGGCTGTCGGAGATGTAGTATAAACATTACAGACTATTTTCCATTTTTTCTTATTATAGGTAGCGCAAAACCATTGATGAGCTACAACAAAGTTATACCTTCTGCTGTCAGCTATATAAAAGAAATGGAGTATGTGCGGTGTGACACGAGTTGATTATATGTGTAGTGTACTTACTGCAGCAAGCCAATAAAAGAATGTGTTGGGCTGAAACATTTAGCAGTGAAAAATCAAGTCTGTAGCCATAACTACTATTGAGTTGTGTTTGGCTGCAGGAATCACTTAGGCAGTATGGAATATTATTAAATTAAAATAATAATATTTTGGAGCAACTTGTTAGAACATTTTAAGTCACCAATATTGTTAAGGTACTGTGAATGTATTGAAAGGCTGGTTTCTTGTCGATATTTTCTGATGAGAAAGCCCTAACCTTCATGATACAGTACTTACAGTACTACACAGTACTATGATAACATCACTGCAGCCATTTGTTGCTACTGTTTTAATTTAAATATTTTAAACTCAGGTTTATTTTAAGAGTGAACATACATATGTAGCTCACCAGCTTTCACATAGATATATACATAATATGTAGTTATATAAAATTCTTTTGCTTAACAATTCACTATACACTGTAGCTCCTACCACAAACTTTAACCAGTCAACATACAATGTTGATGAAGATGATGGACCAGCACAACTTGTACTAGTTCTCAGTAATCCATCGTCAACTGATATTACTATTAGTGTGTTTAGTACTGATGGATCTGCTACTGGTAAGGATACATTATTACCTTCAACTTTTTAACCCATTGAAGATCCCTGTTTATAATTTACAGGAGGAGGTGTTGACTACAGTTCTGGACCATACAATGTGACAATACCTGCTGGACAGATCAGTGTTCCATTTGATGTTCCAATAAATGATGATAATGTATTTGAGGAAAGTGAAGAATTTCTCCTCACAATTTATCAATCCTCATCACTCAATGGTGTGACAATTGCTAGTCCAAATGTAGCAGTTGTGAATATATCAGATCATGACTGTAAGTCAGTAATATTAAGTTACATTTGATGCTGCATACAAGTCCCTGCAGGTAATTAATTCCAGTCAACTATGTATTAAACCCCCAATAACACAGAGAAGTGCCTTCTCAACTGTTATAGTTGTTTAGTTATTTTGTTTTGATGATATTTTTCAACAGAAGGAATCAATAAACTCCCACACACAAGACCAAGTAAAAGCAATATATTTTTGCATAAACAGACATTCTTTGGAAAACAATATTATTTTAAAAATCAAGTGTGCATCCTGTGCATAGTTAAAACTACACCAAGACTCACGGTAGTGAGTCGCGCGGCCAGTAAAGCAGAAACGCGCGCCGCAGACAATAAATGACGCGACCACTACGTGAGGATTTTACAAGAATGAACGTTGTCAAATTCGGCCTTCCTGTAATCCACCCGTCACTTACGCTATCCCTCTGAAACTCTGGAGTTGAACTCATCGTGTCACTAGTAACTACCACACAAGCAGTGAAGCAAATCCATGCCGATTGTTTCGTGATCGAGGTTGCCGACATCAAAGGGGAAGTTTCATTTATTTTATTTTTATTTTTTTTTATCGCATGCGGTTAGACGCAACCGCAGGTGTATGCCTTGCGTTCCTTTGTGCATTCCAAACATTGATCGCCCTGTTATCGCTTCAGTATTCACTCAATCACCTCAAGATTCACATCATCGATTTCACCATACATGATTACCCTACAGTCGTGATTTCAGCACCAAACAAAGTTTCAGTCGTCCTCAGTCGACCTAGAGGCCAAATACAAATCCCAGATTGTTGTTTTCCGCAATACTCGCTTGGCGTGTAGGGCAATGTGTCTTTAAACTGTTCTGAAAGTTTCGTTCAGATTGAAACATTTGTTTTCGAGAATGGCTAGTTTGAAATTTGAATTTAGTCGCCCCCACGTCATTTGCTCTCTAAGAATTTTACTCGGAATTTAAAGAATGATGCAGAGCACAACTGCGGTCACTGGGTATTGATGAACTGGCGCTCTATGTAGTTAATCAGTACATATAGCCACCAAGAAGTGTGCTGCTATAGATTATAGTCCATAGATATAATCTATGGTGCTACATTCCATCCTTCATTTTGAAATTAGTTGCCCCTACATAATTCGTCCTCTAAGGGCGCGGCTTAAAGAATGACACAAGAGTACAACTGCGGTTACCAGTTGTTGACACAAGCTGTGAGTAATTAGCACATGTAGCTAGGAAGTGTGCAAAATCGCCTAATACAATTGTCACCATGCATTATTGCATTTTATAGCACCCCCACACAAAATTACACATGTAATTACAACATACAGAGGAGACACATGAATACCAAACACTTTTCACAACAATAATGTAATAATTGTACAATAATGACTGTAATATAACTGCTATGCAAATGTTTTCCAGTGGCCCGCCATGGTAGCAAGTCTCACATGACGGCATGTATATTCATCCAAACACAATGGGAGTAACGAGTAAGTATGATGACAACAAGTTGGTATGACTCCATTTGTAGAATCCAGATGAGTGGGTGTGGCTCCAGTATGTCTAAACAGTTAACAAACATTCCTGTTATAAATACGTGCTAGAGTTGCAATATAATAGTATAGTATTTAAATGCAATAATACATAGTCTCCATTGCATCACTATCAAACGACACTAAGTGGAGGATATTGTTGCATCTCTAGTATGTACACTCTATCAGTACAACCTATCTTAATGGCCACTAGTATAGAAAGACAACCACTCTTGAAAAGCCAATTCCATGAGAATTTATACACTGTTACCTGCTGAATGAGTGAAGGTGGCAATAAACAAGTTCCACCGTAATTTATACACGTGATCTGATCCTGTATATTCTGTCAGTGGATGAGATCCACTTGGCCAGGACAAAATGTGACTCAAGTGCCCTGGATGATCCATACTCAACCAACTTATGACCCAGTGGCACAATGGAACTGACTATTTATAGAGAATACAATTATATTTATTTCTAAGATGTGTGGATGTGTGGACACATTACAACACATTACATGTACATACACGACATGCCGTACTGTTTTAGCATTTCAAGTCACCACATTATACACGTACCAGTCAACAATGCTTCATAGTGCCCATCAGTAAACCTGAAAAAAAGTTACGAAAAATAAAAATTCACATAAGTACAATGAAACCTCATTAATATGGCAGGCTGTGGGACCAAAAAATTTGGCCTGAATAACAAGGTGGCCTTATTAATGAGGTCATAAGTAATGCTTAGCTATATTTGGGACCTATTAGAGGTGGCCAATATAATGAGGTGGTCTTATTAAAGAGGTGGCCACTAAGTGAGGTTTCACTGTACATATAGTTCACAATATTGTGAACAATATTAATGGTTAACAATATACACTGAAACTTGCAGGTCACTTCTTGTGGAAGATTGCTCTCTACACAAAATGACACATTCAGAGATTGTATTTAGATGGATGATACAGTAACGCATTGTGATTTCAATAATCGTGATGTGTCACTGCTAGGCAGCAACCATATACACGGCACTGCCGCATCGCACTTGCTCGCACACACAATTTTGCTAAAGATTTTACAAATTGATAATTAAGGGGTGTGGCAACTAGCTGTTTCGCTCGCAAGACTGTGTGGCAGCTGTTTCCCTTCTGTACAAGTGGCCACCAAGACAGGTCCACTGTGGATGAAAGCCAGGCATTAGATATTTGGTATTTCATGTGTTGAAGACATTCCAGGGCTTCTGATAGTCTCAAATCTCACCACAGTTTAACTCAGGCAGTGTTGTGGTCACCACTAAACTACTGGAATGCTGTGTTATGTTCATCTTATGCTTGGCTACTATATTGTAGAACTGAAATGGATACTCTGAAAAATATATC
This sequence comes from Dysidea avara, assembly GCF_963678975.1. Classification (NCBI taxonomy): domain Eukaryota; kingdom Metazoa; phylum Porifera; class Demospongiae; order Dictyoceratida; family Dysideidae; genus Dysidea; species Dysidea avara. The sequence continues at coordinate 3,316,966 of NC_089272.1, read as the reverse complement.
CTATGGATAATGACTTCATCACTTTCTTCATCAGGAGCTTATAAGGACCAATAGTGAAACTTTTTACACTTGAGGCTGACAGTCAACTGCCTATGTCTGAAGCAGTGCTTTTGGTGCTCTAACAGATTGGCTGCCCCCTTGCTGCCAGCACTCACTGTCTCATACGCTGTCATACACTAAATCCATCTCTATAGCCAGTTAGAACAGCATGCTTCTTACCTTTTTTTAAGGCCGCATAATGCAGCCACCTCTGTAAAAGGCAAGGTTAGAAAAGTTTGTCCCTACGGCCTGAATAATGACCAGTTTTCACTGTACTATTAGTGATTAGTGATCATGGGGGATTATTTATTAAGATACTAAGGTATACAAACGTTACAACCTCTAAATATAGCAGTAAACTTTTTACCCTGGTCCAATGTCTCGTAATAATCGTGACTTCGTGAGAGACTCTACTGTGACAAATACATGTTTATCATGATATGTGCTAATCGCCTTTTTACAATTAAGTTTTACAACACAAATACATGTATAGTTAAACTCACCAATTGCGACTAAATCCCTTCAACACGAAAAGACAAGTAATAAGACAACCTTGGAGACAACAGCTACACAAGCCTATTCTGGTGCGTCTATTTAGTAGTAATATAAATTTTAAAGGCGTTTATTTACAACAGGACATAATTACGTGCCCCTCTATTGTCTCTGTACATACTTGCCTTTTCTTTACTATTCTCATTTCATTTCACAAGATCTCTTGGCAGGGGTGTAGCTTCTTCACTTTTGAATTAGTCAATGCTTGAAGTAGATCGAGATACTCTAATAGAACAGTCACATTTCTACAAGTGCCATATTTTTATATTGTAAAGTCTGTAAGTAGCTAGTAATTTAAACTATACAATCCGATGCTAAGAAGATGTTGTAACTATGCTAAATATTGATTGCTGTGTTACAGCTGTTTTGTGACTGCTCTAATAGAGTATCTTGATCGTTTCAATGCAGTACAAGATGAAAGGCAAAGTGTTGTTAAGGGTTTACTAGTTAAAATGGGTGTTAATTGACTGCAGTTGCATGCCACTAACAGGGCCGTCCAGAGAAATTAGAGGGCCCAGGGAAAAGTGTTAAAGAGGGGCCCAGGGGCAAGGAAGGGTCTAGAACCTGACTGCTCTATTAGAGTATATCGATCTTTCTTTAAACAGGTATTCAAGTGGCCCCTTTCGGGCTGTGGTAGGGGGCAAAATACCCCAGTTACCCCCAATGTGGGCGGCCCTGGCCACTAAAATTACAGTTATACTTTAATATTCTGTCACTGTAATCTGGGGTTTCTGTCAAAACCATGGAAACTCACCTACTGTTATCAACAGTGCATTGCTTATTCTAACAAAAAGTATTGAAATCCCATCCAAAAACAGTTTATAGCTGTAAAAAAAGTGCGCGTCCAAGTAAAGCAGAGTTAACTGCGACAAAAAGTAATGATATCATAATGCGGCCATGTGCGAGGTGTGCAAGTTGTAAAATTAATATTAGCTAATCAGATAATACAATGTTATTGTTAAAGTGTTAATGAGAACTATGTGATGCTGCTAGTTTTTAAGTGTGTGAGCATCTTCATAAATGCCACATAAATTTAATTCTCAATAAAGCAATGTGTATAGATTCTCTGATAGTAATAAATAGTTTGAGTTTGGCCGCCTTTCCTGTATACAGCAATGCTACGAACAGAGGAAAGGTGGCCAAACTCAAACTATTTATTACTATCAGAGAATCTATACACATTACTTTATTGAGAATTAAATTTATGTGGCATTTATGAAGATGCTCACACACTTAAAAACTAGCAGCATCACATAGTTCTCATTAACACTTTAACAATAACATTGTATTATCTGATTAGCTAATATTAATTTTACAACTTGCACACCTCGCACATGGCCACATTATGATATCATTACTTTTTGTCGCAGTTAACTCTGCTTTACTTGGATGCGCACTTTTTTTACAGCTATAAGCTGTTTTTGGATGGGATCTATTATACAAACATTTTGCTCAGTGTAATTACTAGCCTTTTCTGCTGCAAATTTGTTACAAAATTAATGCATTTCTTGATTTTTGGGTGCAAAATTAGATTCTGAGATTCAAGAATTGTGATTCCTCAATATCAGAATCAGATATTGGCAGTCCAATGATTGATTTTTTTCCTTAACGTTTTGTTTTATCTTAAGGAGATTAAAATAGCTATAATTTTTCTTTGTTTTGCTAGTTTGCAAAAGTAGCGCGAACTTCAACATCATGAAGTTTACATGGTGCAGATAAGAGTGTACAGAGGTAATATGGTGCCACAAATCTGATAAACATTCACAGTATTATAGATTTAAATGATTCAATACTTATGTAAATAACTTAAAAATCACTCTGTGCTTAAATTTCAATCAAACCATTACATTGTAATGGCCTGAAAAGAATGGGAGTATCAGTTAATGTTGATTACTTGTCAATAACTGACCTTCAGCAAGTCCAGGGTCATACAGCACTGGTAGCTCTTCGCCTCCCACCAACTGGTGTTAGTGGTAGTGGTTTGGTAAATGTACCTGGTCCTGGTTGCCATGTTGGATTAAAAATATAGTATTTTTTCCAACCTAATATTTTTGGGTACAAATAATAGTTATACAGGCACAACGGGAAGTCTATGAAATTTATAAACCCTCAGGCCCTTAGTAGTGCACGAGTGAAGATTACTTACCTCATCCACGTCTGTTTCTGCTGTAGGCTCAGCAAAAGTAGCTGGTTTTCTTGCGATAATACTAGCGCCATGGCAACTATGCATCCTCACGTGACAAAATGATTGCGGTCATTAAATCACTGCCGATGATCAATGCATAGCAATTGGACAAACTCAGATTTTGAGCATATGTTATACTGCATCTGAAGGCATGGAATATTGGGAGTATATTAGAAAAAAACAAGGTGGAGTATATGCGATTTATTACCCACCCAAAACAGCCTAAATAGGGTCTAAGGACTTATATTTACTTTCCAGGTGTGCCGATACTTGGGAAAGGAAGGAATTTGGTGCCCAGAATTATTCTATGCTCTAAATGCCTTAAGTCACAGAAAGGAGGACCGTGAGGTACAATGGGTGACCTTTCACTCAAGTATCTGTATTCTTGTATAAGAGTCCAACCTGCAGTCTGCAGGTTACAAATGGTAGTATAAATGACAACTGATCATACATGTCAACATCTATACAAAAGAGAGATGAGTAACAAATTCTGCCCATGGCATACATGTATAAAACGTTTATGCATCAAGCTGTCCCTAGTGCATCATCATTGATGACCTGTTACAACAATCTTGGATATTTTACTAGTTCGTTGGGAGGAGGTTGATGGTTGGAGCGTGGTGCCTCAATGTGTTACTTGGCTGGTATTACCTCATGTGCAACGGCTTGATCTTGTTGTAGTCAAGATTGCATCCTTAGACTGTGGCATGGCCTTTACCATTACTGAACTATGTTTGGGATGTTGGGTGCTGTTAAGGGGGGGGGGGTGTTTTCGATCATTTCTCATGCAGAATTCCAGTGCTGTCTTCTCTTCTTGCCTACCGCTGCAGTAAAATCCTTGGACACTTCACCTCATGATCTGGTTTCTGCTGGGGCCCTCAGAGGCAGATTTGTCTGCAGTTTTTGCCATTACACTCTTTGCAGCTGCCCTCTACGATAGCAGTATGAACCTCTTGTCTTTTGACTTCAGAGGCATAACACGTGATGGTCACTCATTGCCACGTGCTACAGCGCATGCACTATTGTTCTTTTCAATGTACTGTTGTACCTATTATTGTCAATTATATTGATGATTACTTGAGGCCACTGTCATCTTCAACTTTATCTTTGTTTAAAGGTATTTAAACTGCATCTACAACAAATGCAAAATGATGGGGTTGAAATAATGGAACAGTCACAGCATGGTAATTAATATCAAAAAAAATTTCCTGATTTGAACTACAGTGTAGTGACCCTCACACCTGTCACCCATCTTTAATCACTAGCCAACTGCTCAACTGCTGTCATTTACTTTACCTTATAAATAAAAATTCTACTTTAAATCTTTTTATTAGTAATAAAAAAAGTTATTGTGTCCATACAGAAGATTTACCAATTCAAGCTATATACATTATTCTACTAGACAACATTCTACATGTGATGTATGTTCTATTTAGAGCATAAGGAAATAGTGACAATACAATTATATCTACTGTCTTGAGTGTCTTCACATGATCATCATGATAAGAAGGCATAAAAATTGGTAGCCAATAAAAATTAATAGCTGTTGGTTATATGCCACCTTTTGATTTTGCAACTTTTTATCTTTGATGTTTTAAAGGCCAAATATATACTTGACACAGTTTACTATTTTTACATACTGGATAATATAATGTGTTTATACTGCATCTTTCTGTTTACTGACTACTGTATAATACTATTAGTACACATTTCATTGTAGCACCGACTATGAAATTCACCCAGTCAACATACAATGTTGATGAAGATGATGGACCAGCACAACCTGTACTAGTTCTCAGTAACCCATCATCAACTGATATTATTATCAGTGTGTTTAGTACTGATGGATCAGCTACCGGTAAGGATACATTATTACCTTCAACTTTAACCCATTGAAGATTCCTGTTTATAATTTACAGGAGGAGGTGTTGACTACAGTTCTGGACCATACAATGTGACAATACCTGCTGGACAGATCAGTGTTCCATTTCATGTTCCAATAAATGATGATAATGTATTTGAGCAAAATGAAGACTTTCTCCTCACAATTGATAAATCCTCATCACTCAATGGTGTGATTATTGGTAGTCCAAATGTAACAGTTGTGAATATATCAGATAATGATGGTGAATTTTGTTTTGAATTGTCTGCTATGTAATGCATGTACATGTATATTACAGTACCAACTATCAACTTCACCCAGTCAACATACAGTGTTGATGAAGATGATGGACCAGCACAACCCGTACTAGTTCTCAGTAACCCATCATCAACTGATATTACTATCAGTGTGTTTAGTATTGATGGATCAGCTACCGGTAAGGATACATTATTAACCCATCATCAACTGATATTACTATCAGTGTGTTTAGTATTGATGGATCAGCTACCGGTAAGGATACATTATTACCTTCAACTTTAACCCATTAACTTATCATACAGTACAGTAATACTGTGAACCATAAAGTGACTGGTTGTGTGGTGCATAGTTTAACCTCTAGTCTTTCAACTGTAGTCAGGCAGGTACTGTGAGCAGATCAAAAATTACATTTTAGCAGATTCTGTATTGCTTGAATGTGCTTCTACACAATTGTTCTGATTTCTAAGTCTAGATTCAATGTTTTTTTTTTTGTTTGTTTTTTTTTTTTGGGGGGGGGGGGATCCTTGTTTTAAAGTGTATACCTTTTAGAGTTCCAATGAGCACCTGTTGGATAGCTTAACATGAGGTGATCAAGATACCTCAGTGAAAGCATGCACCATTTTGAGATTTCCAGTGATTACATTGCAGGCATGTAAAATTACAAAGGCGTACCATTACTTTTGGTGTCTCTTGGATACACAGGTTGATGTACAAAACACTGGATAATGTGAGTAAAAAAACTGGTTTGGGGCTTGAAACAGGCTATAGGACAAATGTAAAAATTATAACCTTAGGTGGACTAAAATGGCATCATCAATTGGATCATTGTTATATGGTACTTCCCATGTACGGCCACCCGGGCATCACCAGAGTACATACCTAAATTGTACTGTAATCTGCACTGGATTTAATTTAGCATGCTACTGTGAGACGCTGTGTAAATTTTTGAATAATCTGTCTCTAATTGGGTGGAGTACTACTGGAGAGTCAACTACTGGAGACACTAGTCATATGTGAATTACATCACTATTTTTGTAACATTGTTAATTGTGATATAAGTTGATGCCAAATGTGTGTTATTATCAGTTGGTTAGGACACTTCAACTAAATTTCTTGTTTCTCAGACCCGACTGACCCATAAAATTTGTAAATGAAATGTTTTTGTTCATTTTTGAAGATCACGTGTTTGATTGCGTGAGTTTGAGGCGTCAATGTGTTGTTGGCCATCCATATCTGGTATGCATGGAGCGAACTTGGTTAATACGAGAAGAGTTGTAAAAGCAGACTTTGGATGGACGTTCGATCATTTAGATGTACTAACCATAACTAATAGTTTGTCATCGAATGCTATCAAATACCATAGTTACACATGTTGCCATAACTTCAGTTTAAAAAAATTATTACCACCTATTATTATTTTATTTATACCTACCGACCCACTTTTCAACTAGTTTCAGTCTGAGAAACAAAAGATTTAGTTGCAGTGGCCTTATCTAAACTGTATCCCTAGTACAATACAACTCACAAGTATTCATTGTAGCTATTTAAAGAATAAGTAATGCACTAGTTTATAGACAGATAAACATGAAGTGTGGGTCAGTGTGCTAAAGGACATGATTGTGTACCATTACTGTATTAATATTTATTACCCACATATACATAGCTCTTGCTTCACTATCTTGAGGAATGGTTTCATATACACTAGTATATACTTTACAGGAGGAGGTGTTGACTACAGTTCTGCACCATACAATGTGACAATACCTGCTGGACAGATCAGTGTTCCATTTGATGTTACAATAAATGATGATATTGTGTTTGAGGAAAATGAAGAATTTCTCCTCACAATTGATCAATGCTCATCACTCAATGGTGTGATTATTGGCAGTCCAAATGTAACAGTTGTCACCATACTGGACAATGATGGTGAGTGCGATCTTGAAGAAAAGTAACCTAGAGTGTATGTATAATTTGGTGCTCAAAATGTATCTAGCCCCAATTATTAACTTCAACCAGTCAGCATACAATGTTGATGAAGATGATGGACCAGCACAACCTGTACTAGTTCTCAGTAATCCATCATCAACTGATATTACTATCAGTGTGTTTAGTACTGATGGATCAGCTACCGGTAAGGATAAATTGTTATCCTCAACTTTAACGCGTTGAAGATTCCTGTTTATAATTTACAGGAGGAGGTGTTGATTACAGTTCTGGATCATACAATGTGACAATACCTGCTGGACAGATCAGTGTTCTATTTGATGTTCCAATAAATGATGATAATCTGTTTGAAGAAAATGAAGAATTTCTCCTCACAATTGATCAATCCTCATCACTCAATGGTGTGATTATTGGTAGTCCAAATATAACAGTTGTGAATATATCAGATAATGATGGTAAGTAGAGCTTGGCGGTACTGAAATTTGAATAAATGGTATTAGTAACAGGAAAATATCATGGCATATTGGTATATAGTTAGCTTGTTATTGTAAATATATTGCATCATTTCTTGGGCCTAGTATGAAGCAGTATGCATTCCTAAAATCAAAATTATATGTTCAGTACAAGTAGGCATGTGTTGTAATGTGACAACCTCAAGTTTTTGTTTAGAACGTGCCTTGGATAATTATAAACACCAAAGGCTGGGTTAAAAGCAATCCTATATCAGTATTTGAGACCACAGCAACAGTAAATACTCGAATTTCATTGGTTAATTACAGGTATCTAAATCCTGTAGTATGTCTCAGCTGTGAAGGTGCAACAATAAACTGTGGTCTAAAGAAGTTAGACACTGAAACACAGCGTTCTACAGAATTTAGAAAACATTAGGCCCTGTAGTAGCACCATTACTTTGCTCAGGTATCACAACACAGGGCCTTTCTGGCTACCACATTCTGTAGAATCCTGTGTTTTAATGTCTAACTATTATATAAACACACATTGTTTGGAAAAAAGTTGAAAATTAAGTATAATGCACTCTGCACATAGTTTAAAATTGCATAATTATGCCAACATTCTGCTCAATGCTGTTACCAGCCCTTTTTGCCACAAAATTAATGCATTTCTTGAGTCATTAGTACAAATGTGACTGAATTTGACAAAACCCGGCTTCGACGCACAAAGCTTCGTTAGGAGATATGGCGATTTTAAGTAATCATTGTGTAATAACTTCCCAGTGCCTACAGCTGTGCAAGCACAATTTGCACCAAGTATGCATCTATTTACTAGCTATCACTGAGTGGGTGTATACATTTCTGAAACCCAAAATTAGCCCTGTTTTGGGAAGCTTTTAAAATGAAGCAAGAAGACAATTGGAATCCAGAGGCCACGTTTGGGCTCTCCATGGCCCTCCATGGCCCTTAAATCACTCCAAATTGACTGAGAACACTATTGGCCCAGCTCACTACACACCATTATCACAAAGCCATGGCCATTCAATGGCACCAATCTCCCACTCGTGGCTTTGACAGGGTCGGAAGAAAGCTGCCACAGAAACCAGACTTGCCAGTCCTGAAGGAAGTACAGTGTGGAATATGATAGTGTATTAGGCCAGCAATCTATTTCTGGTAAAAACGTAAGTTTGATTTTGTGTGTGTGGAAACCTTGTTATGTGAAATCTGGTCACAAATAATGATTCTGTGATTCAAGGATTGCAACTGCTCAGTATCAGATATTGGCTGCCCAAGTGTTCCTCAATATTACTCTTCTTAAGGAGATTATAATAGCCAACATATCTCTTCTTTTGCTCATTTTGCAAAGATTGTCATAAAGTGCAAACTTTTAACTTTAACACCTTGAAGCAGATAAAGACTGTACAGAGGTAATTTCACATAATAAGATGCTACAAATCTGACAGTATTTAGAATCACCATTATAGGGTAAGCCATGCACTTATGGAAATAACTTGAAAACCACTCCGTGCTTAAGTTTCAACCAAAACATTGCATTGCAATGGCTTGAAAGAAATTGGAGTAGCAGCTACAACAAATATAAAATGATGAGGTTGAAATACTTTATTGGAATAGTCACAACATAGCAAAACTATCCTGATTTTGAACCTGCTACCCCACATCTGTCACCTAAATCTTTAATCAGTGGGCCACTGCTGTCATTTACTTTACCACATTCTACTTTACATATGTGACCCGGTCTGCGAAAAGGGCTCTTATAGCCTTTCCAATTGCATATATATGGTAACCCATAACTTGACTGGTGAATATGGTACAAGCCTACAATTTGGTCACTCAACAACCCTAACCTGGCAGTAGCTGTGGGTGTAATTACATGGTGATAGCTTTAGTAGATTAGGAGTTATGATTAGCCAAACATGGATAATTGGAAAGGCTATAAGAGCCCTTTTCGCAGACCGGGTCACATATGTTAATAGTAATGTACTTTATAGGTATACCTGTAGGTTGTTCTACTAAACAACATTCTACATGTGTTGTATTGGAATTCTATGCTCTATTTAGAGCATTGCAGAATTGCAGTTAACAAATAGTCAAATACAATTATAACTACTGTCTTGAGTATCTCCATATGATCATCGTTGTGCCCATAGATAAGAAGAAATAATACGTGGCAGCCAATAATGGCTACCACTTTTGATTTTGCAACTTTTCAACTCAGGTGTTTCAAGTCAGCCTGGTCCTACAGACCTTCAGCACTTGTGCTGTAAAGCTTTAATAAATAATTTTTTTTAAAGTCTAAATATTATTTCCAACTTACAGTATTTTTGCATACTAGATTATAGTGTGTTTTTCTGTTTACTGACTACTGAATAGTACTATTAATACACAATTCACTACAGCTCCTACCACAAACTTTAACCAGTCAACATACAATGTTGATGAAGATGATGGACCAGCACAACCTGTACTAGTTCTCAGTAACCCATCATCAACTGATATTACTATCAGTGTGTTTAGTACTGATGGATCAGCTACTGGTAAGGATACATTATTACCTTCAACTTTAACCCATTGAAGATTCCTGTTTATAATTTACAGGAGGAGGTGTTGACTACAGTTCTGGACCATACAATGTAACAATACCTGCTGGACAGATCAGTGTTCCATTTGATGTTCCAATAAATGATGATAATGTATTTGAGGAAAATGAAGAATTTCTCCTCACAATTGACCAATCCTCATCACTCAATGGTGTGACAATTGCTAGTCCAAATGTAGCAGTTGTGAATATATCAGATAATGATGGTAAGTCAGTATATTATGTAGCAAATGATGCTGCATATGACACCCCAGCAGTTATTAAAGGAATTAGTCAGCCATGTATTACACCACAAATAACTCACAGAAGTATTGTCTCAACTGTTTTATAGTTGTATTGGTATATTAAGATTATTAAGTAAAAATTGAAGTAGGGATCCAAGCAATAAAAGTGAAACAAGAGATGAATGATTGTATTACAGCATAGCTTGGTGGGAAAATCCCTACATTGGCATCTTATAACAATTATTTTGTTAAATGCCAAAGCAGAGATTTTCCCACCAAGCTATGCTGTAATGCCATAATTCATCTTTTGTTCACTATTTTCTATCACTTAGATCTCTACTCCATTTTAAAATTAGTTTGTTTGGGTTTTTTTATAGCATCCAGCTACACATACGTGACTGTTCTATTAGGGTGACTGCTGTATTAGAGTATCTCAAGTCAGTTTTTCACCTATGAGTGGCATATCACTACCATAATTCACTTTACTTTTGTGATAAATTTTTCATGTGAAACTAATTTTGTACGATTTACGTGTATGACTGCTCTATTCGAATAGTTTGATGTTAAGGAGATTAAGGTTTTCACTTCGCAAAAATATTGATAAAGTTCAAACTTATAACTTCAACACCATGAAGTTTGCATGGTATAGGTAATTTCACTGATATAACTACAAATCTGATAAACATTCACAATATTAAAGATTTAAAAGATTCAATCTTTCTTCACAATTATGGTGTAAACCACTAAATGACATTTTGTGCTTAACTCTGAATCAAAACATTACATTACAATGGCTTGAAAGAAATTGGAGTAATAGCTACAACAAATGTAAAATGATGGGGTTGAAATACTTTAATGGATTAGTCACAACATGGTAAAATTAATATTTTAAAAATATTTTGAACCAGTGTCACCCAAATCTTTAATCATTGGACCACTGCTCGACTGCTGTCATTTACTTTACGTTATGTATGAATTTTATAGGTCTACCAATTCAAACTATATTTTTCTACTAACTAGGCCTCAGGGAATTATGCTCCAAATTTTCATCATTATTCTATTCCAAATCTCTCCAAAAATTATCATTATGCTTTTATTATTCCCAAAATAAACTCATTGTTCTCACAGTTTTTATAAAAATTATTCACCTTTTGCAATTTATAATGTTTAGAAAGATATTGGAGTAGTAGTCATCCTGTTCTATTAGATTTTAGCTGGCAAGATGCTTAGTTACAATTGTAATAGAGTAAAGATTATTCTGCTGACTGTTCTATTAAAGTAGTTGACTGCTCTATTGGAGTATCTTGATATCAACCTACATAAAATTGTATATTATGTGAATTATGCTCTTAAATCACTTCAAAATGCCAGAATAATTCCCAATTCTTTTGATCCATCATTATGCTCAAAATTATGCTGGCATAATTCCCTGAGGCCTACTACTAACATGTGTCGTATTGTCATTCCATACTCTATTTGAGCATTACAGAAATATTAACAAGTAGTCAAAATTATAATTATAGCTACTGTCTTGAGTGTCTTCATATGATCATCACTGTGCCTGTAGATAAAAAGTGGCAGCCAATAAATGACTCTTGGTTACTACCAATGATTTTGTTTACTGACTGACAACTTAATGGTATAATTACATTATAGCACCCACTGTGAAATTCAACCAGTCAACATACAATGTTGATGAAGATGATGGACCAGTACAACCTGTACTACTTCTCAGTAACCCATCATCAACTGATATTACTATCAGTGTGTTTAGTACTGATGGATCAGCTACTGGTAAGGATACATTATTACCTTCCACTTTAACCCATGTTGATATCTGTTTATAATTTACAGGAGGAGGTGTTGACTACAGTTCTGGACCATACAATGTGACAATACCTGCCGGACAGATCAGTGTTCCATTTGATGTTCCAATAAATGATGATAATGTGTTTGAGGAAAATGAAGAATTTCTCCTCACGATTGATCAATCCTCATCACTCAATGGTGTGATTATTGGTAGTCTAAATGAAACAGTTGTGAATATATCAGATAATGATGGTGAGTGATCTTAAAGGATAGTAACCTAGAGTGTATGCATTGTTCAAAATGCATCTAGCCCCAACTGTTAATTTCAACCAGTTAGTATACAATGTTGATGAAGATGATGGACCAGCACAACCTGTACTAGTTTTCAGTAACCCATCATCAACTGATATTACTATCAGTGTGTTTAGTACTTATAGATCAGCTACTGGTAAGGATACATTATTACCTTTCAACTCTAATGCATTAAAGATTCCTGTTTGTAATTTACAGGAGGAAGTGTTGACTACAGTTCTGGACCATACAATGTGACAATACCTGCTGGACAGATCAGTGTTCCATTTCATGTTCCAATAAATGATGATAATGTGTTTGAGAAGAATGAAGAATTTCTCCTCACAATTGATCAATCCTCATCACTCAATGGTGTGATTATTGGTAGTCCAAATGTAACAGTTGTGAATATATCAGATAATGATAGTAAGCCAGTAACATTAGAATACAAATTCTGTTCTGTGATTTTGCCAACTGTGTACTTATACATGTAATACTATAATTATAATGAAAGAATTGACACCTTGCATTGTCAAAATGTTGTGTAACAGTGAAGAAATTAAACCCATATGCATAGGCTTATCCATTGTTGAGTTATGCTTCGGCTGGAGGCATCAGTTGGTTATTTAGTTGCTCAGTCAGTCAGCATAAAATTTTGTTAACTAGAAAGTTTTTTAAATTCTATAGAAACTTTTTGGAAGGGTTTGGGATTGGTCTGAACTCTGAAGATATTTTTGGGTTTGGCTTGCGTAACTGATGCTGCCAGGCTGTCATAAAGGAAAATTGAGGCTGGATTTTGAGTGATATGTTTGGCTGGAAAAGCCGAGTCCTTCATAATCCTTAATATACAGTTCTACCATACATGTACTGTATGATAATGTACTACACTATGTACGTATGACTTGCCAACTCAATTACTGCAGCAGTAAATTCAATCTAATCCACAACAGCCCAGCTGTGAGAATGGGTGTGGCCTTACACAAATAGGCTAGTATAAAAATATGTTATATCAAAGGTGGTGGGCAAGAAATGGTTGCAGTGATATTATACTGTTGCTTAATTACATTACAAATTAAGTGACCGTATATTGCAGCCATTTCTTGGCCTCCACCTTCACATTTTTTCATACCTTTTCATACTAGCCTATTTTTGAAAGGCCACACCCCTTTTCACAGTTGGGCTGTTGTGGATTATATATCATTTCTTTTTGTACTTGTATAGCTATGCTGGCTTCTGTCTATCTTTTTTCCTACAAGTAAACAGAAGAACTAGTAAGATATTAAAAGACATTTTGCATTATAATTATCATTAGCTAGTTTCTGAACATTACATGTATAAAGGGACCTCAAAACATACTTGGTACATGCATGTATGGTTAGTTTTCACGTTATAACTCATTGGTAATTAAATAGATTTTCATTAAATTACTAAACGTTTGTTTCTTGATTGTTACATGACACGTGCAAGAAAATTCAGCTAGTTTCTGAAAGGCACCTGTCAGGCTGAGGCAATGTTTAGCAGTGAAAGCCAGTAGCCTAACTCGTTACCAAGCTACACTTATGTGAAGGCATTAGTACATTAGTCCATTAGTACATTAGGCATTAGGCATTAGGCATTAGGCATTAGGCATTAGGCATTAGGCATTAGGCATTAGGCATTAGTACATTAGTCCATTAGTACATTAGTACATTACATTAGGCATTAGTACATTAGTACATTAGTTCTTGATTTTTACTACTGTGTAATGGGTTGAACATAGCTGAAAATAAAGAGTAATGGATACTTCACTTTTCAGATGATATAGCTGGGGCGCGCAGCACCATTTCAAATGCGGTATGCGCGGGTTCACCAATCATGATAATATTGTTTACAAAAGTTAACAAACAAAAACTTTGGAATTTTCAACTAGAGTAGGGACCATAGCACATCGATAAAAAGCACTGAAACAAGCTGGAGTAGTGCACGATATTAAATCATAGTAAAGCAATAAGAGATGTTATATCCCTACTGTACATTTCCATTATGGTATCTTGGAGCACAGTAGGGATATAACACTTCTTATGGTTTTACTAAGATTTAATGTTGTGCACTACTCCAGCCTGTTTCAGTACTTTTTATTGATGTACTATGGCCCCTACTCTACTTGAAAATTCCAATTTTTTTTGAAATACTTGTAATAATGTACTGATCATATTTATTAGTGCAAGCGCTATGTTATTGCATTCATTAAAGCACCAACTATCAACTTCAATCAGTCAACATACAATGTTGATGAAGATGATGGACCAGCACAACCTGTACTAGTTCTCAGTAACCCATCATCAACTGATATTACTATCAGTGTGTTTAGTACTGATGGATCAGCTACTGGTAAGGATACATTATTACCTTCAACTTTAACCCATTGAAGATTCCTGTTTATAATTTACAGGAGGAGGTGTTGACTACAGTTCTGGACCATACAATGTGACAATACCTGCTGGACAGATCAGTGTTCCATTTGATGTTCCAATAAATGATGATAATGTGTTTGAGGAGAATGAAGAATTTCTCCTCACGATTGATCAATCCTCATCACTCAATGGTGTGATTATTGGTAGTTCAAATGTAGCAGTTGTGACTGTATCAGATAATGATGGTAAGTTAGTAACATTGTGTATTATTATGCAGCAATTGATGCTGCATACTGACAAGACACCCCACCAGTTAACTAATCATACAGTACAGTATATTAGGGATCATGGAGATTTGAGGTTTTCTGGCCAAGAAAATAAAAAACCAGCTTCATTGTATCATCCTGGCACCTTGGCATGCAGTATTGGTTAGGCATAACCAAGCCCAAAAGTGCCTTCAGTACAATCCTAAGAGCTTCCATAAAAATTTAATAAAAATTATTTAATGGAATTTTACTAAATAATTGCCTGCCTGCCTGCCTGCCTGCCTGCCTGCCCGCCTGCCCGCCCGCCTGCCCGCCCACCTGCCCATTCGCCTGCCTGCCTGACGCCTTCAGGCAAGCATGGTTTGATAATGGCTAATATAAGGTTATGAGCTTGATTTTTTCACTGTTCGACATCGCTTCATTCGGAAATGTGCCTTTTGGCATACTGCAGTATGTACAGTGCACACATCATGGACTTACCTTTGTCCTCCTTTGTGTCCTATTTCTTTTTCCTGACATCCCAAGATGTTGATTCACAGTAACATGATTCTAACACTTTTCTTCAATTGTAACACTATGTAACGGGATGAACATAGCTGAAAGTAAAGCATAATGGCCACTGCAATTTTGAGGCAGTAATTGATAGTTGTAGTGCACAAATCATCAGATTTTGTGGTGACTGGATTGATTGCAGAGGCGCTTCTTCTATTGCTTTCATTTGTAGTACTGTGTAATGGGCTGAGCATAGCTGAAAGCAAAGCATAATGGCCACTGTACTTTCAAGCAATATTTGATAGCTAGAGCACGCGTTCAGACAAAAAAACAAAAAAAATGATTCTGGGGATCTTCTTTCTTTTGATGCAGTATGCATGGGTTCAACAGTCATAATTATGTTACAAAAAAGTAAACAAACAAATTTAGGAAAAATTAGAAATTTTAAGTTTGATTAGGGATCATAGAAAAAAGTAGGGAAACAAGGGAGATTGCCTACACCTGCAGATATACTAGTGAACATTTAATCCCTAACTCAGTCTGACACTTGCCTAGACTGCAAGCTGTCTTTGGATCAAGTCACCACCTGGCCTGGGATTTTTTTCTGGTTCCAGCGTAGTTTTCAGTTACAGGTTTCTGACTCTCTGCTTCACAGGCTTACTGTTAGCCTTCTTGCAGGTCCCTAGAGGTATAGTTGTCTAATGATCAAAAATAATAATCTTGGTCTTGAATCCATAGGTCTTGGGTGTAGAGTGATTAGAAATTTAAATGTTCAGTAGTACGTATATCTGCAGGCATAGGCGACCTCCTTTGTTTCCCTACTTTTTTCTATGATCCCTAATCAAACCTAAAATTCCTAATTTTTCTTTAAACTTTTTCTAAAAGAAAATAGTCAACCATGTATTAAACTACAAATAGCACTTAGAAATGTCTTCTCAACTGTTTTATAGTTGAATAGCTGTTGTTTTTTTATGATGATATGTTTCTACAGAAGGCCTCCTCAATACTATCCCCTACACACATACACACACAGACCACATATGTATCTTTGCATAAACACACATTCTTTGGAAAACAATTTAAGGAACCAAGTGTGCATTCTGTGCATAGTTAAAAAATGCATCTATTATGCCAACAATTTGCTCAGTACTATTACCAGCCTTTTCCGTTGTCACTTCGTGACTCTTTAGTGCAAAATCATATTGATTGTAAGATTCAAGGATTGTGATTACTTAGTATCAGATATTGGCTGCCCAAGTATTGATTTTTTCCTAGATTTTTTCTTCTTAAGCAAATTAGCCAAAATCAATTGTTTTCTTCTTTTATTCACTTTGCAAAAATAGCAATAAAGTTCAAACTTTTATATTCAACCCCTTGAAGTTTGCATGGTGTGGATAAAGAGTGTACGGAGATAATTTCACATAGCAAGATGCCACAAATCTGATAAACACTCACAGTATTGTGAATTTAAATGAGTAAATCTTTCTTCACAACTATAAGATAAGCCACTTATGTGAACTTGAAAATCCCTCTGGATAACTTGAAAATCCCTCTGTGCTTGACTTTCAATCAAAACATTGCATTGTAATGGCCTGAAAGAAATTGGAGTAACAGCTACAACAAATATAAAATGGTGGGGTTGAAATAATGGAACAGTCACACATATCCTGATTTTGAACCTGTGACCCCCACACCTGTCACCCAAATCTTTCAACACTGGACCACTACTGTAAGTTACTTTATCTCATAAACAAAAGTTCTACTTTTAATATTTTTAATAGTAATGTAATTTTATAGGTCTGCCTGTAAATTGTTCTACTAGACAATATTCTACATGTGTTATATTGGAATTCTATGCTCTATTTAGAGCATTACATAAATATTAATAAATAGTCAAATACAAATATAACTACTGTCTTGAGTATCTCCATATGATCATCATTGTGCCAACAGATAAGAAAAAACACTAGGTGGCAGCCAATAATGGCTATCACTTTTGATTTTTCAGCTTTTAAAATCAGGTGTTTTAAGTCAGAATACCTTTCCCAGCTTACACTATTAAATTTTTGCATACTGGATGATATAATCCACACAAAAACAGCCACGCTGTATAAAAAGGGTGTGGCCTTTAAAGGTCTGGGTGAGAAACGTTTTGAAATCAAAGTAGTGGCCTTGAAATGGCTGCAATGATTATGATGATGATAAATTTTATTAATACAGCTATTATTAAAATTTAGTATCATACACGTCATTGCAGCCATTGCATGGACACCACCTTTGATTTCATAACTTTTTTACCCAGACTTTTTTAAAGGCAGCACCCTGTTTTATACAGCTTGGCTGTTTTTGTGTGGATTTCACTTCTTTTTGTAGTTTATATATATATATATATATATATATACTTAAATTCAACCATAATTAGCTTTGAAGTTTAATTTGTGGCTGGATTTTGGAAAAACAATCCAAATCGCACATTAGAAGTTTCAAGATAAACAGTTTTAAAGAATTCAAGCCAGCGTAACTCTCCAAGGATAGTAAGCATGCATATGAAATTTACACTAAAGATGCATCAATCTATTACCTTTCAGACCACTTTCAGTACTTGTAGCTGCTCTAGAGTTTCCCACCAAATAAGATAGAAAATCTGAGCAGTTAAATGAGCAAATTAGTATCACGAGTGCTCACAAAGGGGTGAAGGGTGGGGGTGGTGGAGTGGGCAAGGGTTAGACCTCAAAATGGAGGCAGACCATGACTGGACTCCAGAGACGAGATTACAGGACTGTGCTGACTTCTTAGTGGCTGATATGTAGCAAAATCCGCAGAAAAATGTCTGGCCAACATTATCAGCCTGTCCACAGTATACCACTGATTCTTGCCAAGCTTAGTCTTTCACAAGGCCTGAAACACCATTCAAGCTCTACACACCACCCAGAAAAGACATCAGTTGAAACCAGCCTCAAGTAGTTTGAGTGGTACTGAGTGTCAAAACTATTAGTATGACAGTGTAGCTATCCACTGGAGGTGTTAGTTTGATTTTTCCTGATGTGAAATTTGGATCGGTTTGAAAAATCTGGTTACATTTGTTTTTACACAAATCATTGTTCTTCTTATATACAGATGCAATGAAGATGATGTGATAATAAATAATAAAAACATGTAGTGCCTATATTTATTTGCAATAGCATTTTATAACAAAGTAAATTCCTTACAAGTTAATTAGGTATAGTAATTGTCAATTAAGATTTGCAGTGACTGTTCTATTAGAGTATCTCAATTTTTTCATGCAAAATGTGATAAGTTGCAGTTGCTCAATTTTATAAAGCAAATCCTGCACCTTCTGTGCTAGAATACAATTTGCAGCCTGTTGTCAAACGTTTTATTAGCATAGCACTTATTATGATGATTATGATGATGATTATGATATGACAAATTAAATAAAACACATTAAAGCATACACACAATGAAACAACAGTAAATATGACAATTAAACAAATGATGATTATGATGACGATGATTGGCACGAGTATGTCTTAATAATAATGTACTACACCACTGCGATCTGTACCAAAATGATCTTCGACTAGTTTAATTCAATGGAATACTAGAGAAGTTGTAATAGTACAGTATTACAGAGTTTATTTAAATTACGTTTGTAATGCTCTAATAGAGCACACATTTTTTGATGATTTCTAATGGAACACACGTAGAATGTTCTAGAACAATCTTCCATCGGTAGCTAGCTAGATCTACAAATTTATTAACTGTTTTTCACTATTGAGTAGATTTTAGCTAGAATTTTCATTTATATAGTAGAAATTAAGTGAGGTGATCAGCCATGATAGCAACGACTCAGTAGTTAAGGATTTGGGTGTTTAGTGTGGAGGTCCCTGGTTCGAATGCTGGTTAGTAACTTTCTTGACATTGTTCATACACCTTTTTTTCCCTGCAGTGACTGTTCTATTAGAGTATTTGACCCCACCATTTACACTTGTTTGGTTATTGCATTGTAACTCTATAGCTGTCAATGTGATTTCTAAGCTATGATGGTTAACCTATACACATACCAATTTTAAAGTTATTCCCATAAGCAGTTTACCCTGTAGGTGTGACAACTTTAGGCGCAAATAATCGTCCATAGCTCTACTACTATTAATCAGATTTGCACTAAA
Organism: Dysidea avara; assembly: GCF_963678975.1. Taxonomy (NCBI): domain Eukaryota; kingdom Metazoa; phylum Porifera; class Demospongiae; order Dictyoceratida; family Dysideidae; genus Dysidea; species Dysidea avara. Next base: position 3,297,393 of record NC_089272.1, on the reverse strand, counting down.
CTTGGTGCATAATTGTGCCACAAAACGTTCTTAAGCTCAAAACAGTCGAGCTATGCATTTGCATTTTATAATGGTTTTTGTAAAGTGTGCGAAAAAAAGAATCTAAGCCCCCAAGGCCCCTTAACGAAGAAAAAAAAGTGAAGGCATTAAGCCAAATTTTGAAAGCTTATATTTCTTGACTGCATTAGGAAAATTTGGTATATGGGGTGCTGAAGGTGGAGGGAATATGCATGAATAAAAATGATTCCAATTCAAGAAGAGAGCACAGAACTACTTATGCATGAAAACTGTATTTAGTTTCTTCCTGTAAATGTCGAGTGCTGGCTTTCTTAGCCGCACATAGGGACCCGCCGATTATGCTGGCATAATTTTGAGCATAATAGGTACATAAAAGCATTGAGCATAATGCCAGTATAATAGGTTAAATATTTGTACGATAGTATCAATTCTTGCTGGAAAAATGACAATTGCAAATAAGATCGATATACTCTAATAGAGCAGTCAGTAACTCTAATAGGACAATCATCTAACTGACTGTTTTATTAGAGTATATCGATCTTTTCTCTTATATGCAGCAGAATTTATTATTTATGCTCCAGCCATTCCTTTTTTTTCTATAACGTGTTAAACTAGTAGCAAAGCATATGAACTAAGGCATGAACATTGAGCATAATCGAGCATAATAGGTAAATATTGAGCATTAATTTAAGCATAATAGGTGAATTTTTGAGCAGTGCAGCATAGCATAATAGGTAAAATTATGAGCATAATCGGCGGGTCCCTAGCCGCACAACACACTACCATGTGTCTTGATGTGTTTTTCTGTTTACTGACTACTAAATAGTTCTATTAGCACACATTTCATTATAGCACCAACTATAAAATTCAACCAGTCAACATACAATGTTGATGAAGATGATGGACCAGCACAACCTGTACTAGTTCTCAGTAACCCATCATCAACTGATATTACTATCAGTGTGTTTAGTACTGATGGATCAGCTACTGGTAAGGATATATTATTACCTTCAACTTTAACCCATTGAAGATTCTTGTTTATAATTTACAGGAGGAGGTGTTGACTACAGTTCTGGACCATACAATGTGACAATACCTGCTGGACAAATCGGTGTTCCATTTGATGTTCCAATAAATGATGATAATGTATTTGAGGAAAATAAAGAATTTCTCCTCACAATTGATCAATCCTCATCACTCAATGGTGTGATTATTGGTAGTCAAAATGTAACAGTTGTGAATATATCAGATAACGATGGTAAGCTAGTAACATTATGTTATATTATTATCCAGAAATTGATGTTATATACAAGACACTCCTGCAGTTAACTAATTCTAAAAGGAATTAGTCAGCCATGTATTAAACCACAAATAACACACAGAAGTATCTCCTCAACTGGTTTATAGTTGTATTGGTATATTAAGATTATTTGAAGTAGGATCCAAGAAATAAAGTGAAACAAAAGATGATTGATGGTATTACAGCACAGGTCGGTGGGAAAATCCCTACATTGGCAATTATTTTGTTAAATGCCAAAGCAGAGATTTTACCACTGACCTATGTTGTAATACCATCAGTCATCTCTTGTTTCACTACTTTCTATTGCTTTAATCCCTACTTTATTTTAATTATTACTTTGTTTAGTTTTTTGTTATAGCATCCAGAGTGACTGTTCTATTAGGGTGACTGTTGTATTAGAGTATCTCGAGTCAACCTTTCACCTATGAGTGGACATATCACTACCGTAATTCACTTTATTTTCATGACAAAATTTTCATGTCAAAATAATTTTGTATGATTAACGTGTATGACTGCTTTATTAGAGAAGTTTGATCTTATGTAAAAAATTTCATGTAAGAAAATAAATTTTATACAAGTTTTGAAAACAAAAGGTATTCTACAATGAAAACAAAGTAAATTTTTGCATTTCATATTTTCACTGTGCTAGCATTATGAATGCAGCTAGATCAATAATAAAGTGGTATGGTTATCATGATTGAGTAAATGGATTGGTAAAAATTGTGTTCTCTGTGCTTGATCATTATTAATCAAAACAGATCATTAATGTGAAACTATCATGAGTGTTACAGGTATCTACCCTGTGTAAGCACTTTAAACAAGTTTGTGGCGTGTAATTATACTCCTCAAGGAGAGTATTGATAGGAGGTTTCATTCCATGAAGAAGACGATGATCAGCCTGATTGAAAATAAAAGGAACGACAAGGTGCAGAGGGCACACACTTATTGGAACCTTAAAAAGCACATAAGTGTGTTATTTAGGTGTACAATGGTGGCGGTGCACTGCTTCATTTGGCCTCCAATGTCAACAGTCTTGCAAGCAGACAAAAATTGTGTGTGTTTTAAATCTTTACCTGGCTGTGTTTTGTTTTTTATGCTGCATTTGATGTTAGATGGACTAATACAGTATTATTCTGTAAAGGTGATTTTCATGTTTCTAGAATCTAGATGACTTTTAAAAGGGAGGCATTGCAGGCTGCACATGTCAGTTATGGGGGAATCCCTACTTAAAATGTACTACCATACTGTTCTACAGAAGGCTTCAACACTACCACACACACGCACACACACACACACACACACTACACACACAGACACACACAAAACCAAGTACATACAGTATATCTTTGCATATAAGAGAGGTTCCACTGTATACTGGATCTTTCTGTTTACTGACTACTGAAAAGTACTATTAGTACACAATTCATTATAGCACCGACTATGAAATTCAACCAGTCAACATACAATGTTGATGAAGATGATGCACCAGCACAACTTGTACTAATTCTCAGTAACCCATCATCAACTGATATTACTATCAGTGTGTTTAGTACTGATAGGTCAGCTACTGGTAAGGATACATTGTTATCCTCAACTTTAACGTATTGAAGATTCCTGTTTATAATTTACAGGAGGAGGTGTTGACTACAGTTCTGGACCATACAATGTGACAATACGTGCTGGACAGATCAGTGCTCCATTTGATGTTCCGATAAATGATGATAATGTGTTTGAGAAAAATAAAGAATTTCTCCTCACAATTGATCAATCCTCATCACTCAATGGTGTGATTATTGGTAGTCCAAATATAACAGTTGTGACTATATCAGATAATGATGGTAAGTAGAGCTCTGCGGTATTGAAATTTGAATACACGGTATTAGTAACAGGCTAATATCGCGGTATATTGGTATATAGTTAGCTTGTTATTGTAACTATTGCTTCATTCTTGGGCCTAGTATGAAGTAGTATGCATCCCTAAAACCAAAAATATATAGTTCATTAAAAGTAGGCATGTGTTGTAATGTGACAACCTCAAGTTTTTGTTTAGAGCGTGTCTGCTACACCATCAACAAATTGGATAATTAAACACCAAAGGCTGGGTTAAAAGCAATCCTATACCAGTATTCATCGATATACTGGTATTTCAATGTATCGGTTATCAAAAGCTGTCACGGTATGATAATCGGTTATGATAATTTATCATGATAAATGGCGTTACCAATATATCACAGAGCACTAATGGCAAGAGTAATGTTAGCATACAAAATCTGTTCTGTGATTTTGCCAACTGTGTACTTATACAAGTACACGCAAAAATTTGGAATTTTCAACTAGAGTAGGGACCATAGCACATCAATAAAAAAGTGCCGAAACAAGTTGGAGTAGTCCATGATATTAAATCACTGTAAAACAATAAGAAGTGTTATATCCCTACTGTGCATTTCCGTTATCTTAAGCACAGTAGGGATATAACACTTCTTATTGTTTTACAGTGATTTAATATCATGGACTACTCCAACCATATTATGTGCCTCTACTATCTATGCTCCAACTTGTTTCAGTACTTTTTATCGATGTGCTATGGTCCCTACTCTAGCTGAAAATTCCAAATTTTTTCATGTACTTGTTTGTTAACTTTTTTTGTAAATAATTTGATTATGACTGGTGAACCCACGCATACCTCATCTGAAAAGGCACCGCGTACCCTAGCTATATCAATTATCGTCTGAAAAGTGAAGTATCCATTATGCTTCGTTGTCAGCTATGTTCAACCCGTTACACAGCATTTCAAATCAAGAACTGTTTGAAAGCACCTCTACAATCCACGCATACCAAAAGAAATAAGTCATGCCGTGTGCACCAATCATGTCAATTATTGTCTGAAAAGTGAAGTATCCATTACGCTTCGCTGTAGGCTATGTTCAACCCGTTACACAGCAGTACGAATCAAAAATTGTTTGAAAAGTACCTCTGCAATCGAAATAGCCACGATGAAAAATACGGACGATTACCGTTTCGAAGGGATGCCATCACATGGATGCACCAAATCGACACCTTTCCTTGTCAGCAAAGATGAGTGGGACACAAAGGAGGACACTGGTAAGTCCATGAAGAATGCATTGTACATACTGCAGTATGCCAAAAGGCACCTGTCGGGCAGAAGCGACATCGAACAGTGAAAAAATTAAGCCCATAGTCTTAGCCGTTATCAAGTTACGCTTGTCTGAAAGAATCAGTCAGTTGCTTACTTACTTATACATGAAAAAATTAAGAGTTTTCAACTAGAGTAGGGACCATAGCACATTGATAAAAAGTACTGAAACAAGTTGAAGTAGTCCATGATATTAAATCACTGTAAAACAATAAGAAGTGTTATATCCCTACTGTGCTCAAGTAGGGATATATAGCTAACACTTATTGTTTTACAGTGATTTAATATCATGGACTACTCCAACTTGTTTCAGTACTTTTTATCAATGTGCTATGGTCCCTACTCTAGTTGAAAATTCCTATTTTTTTCATGTACTTGTTTGTTAACTTTTTTTGTAAATAATTTTATTATGATTGGTGAACCCACCCATACCGCATCTGAAAAGGTACCACGTGCCCCAGCTACTGTATATCAATAATCGTCTGAAAAGTGAAGTATCCATTACACTTCGTTGTCAGCTATGTTCAACCCGTTACACAGCATTTCGAATCAAGAACTGTTCGAAAAGCACCTCTACAATTCATGCATACAAAAGAAAGAAATCGTGCCGCACCCCCAATCATATTAATTATCGTCTGAAAAGAGAAGTATCCATTACGCTTTGCTGTAGGCTATGTTCAACCCATTACACAGCAGTATGAATCAAGAACTGTTTGAAAAGCACCTCTGCAATCGAAATAGCCACGATGAAAAATACGGACGATTTCCGTTTCGAAGGGAAACCATCACGTGCTCGCGCCAAATCGACAACTTTCCCTGTCAGCAAAGATGAATGGGACACAAAGGAGGACACTGGTAAGTCCATGGAGAATGCATTACACGTACTGCGGTATGCCAAAAGGCACTTGTCGGGCCGAAGCGACATCGAACAGTGAAAAAATCAAGCCAGTAGCCTTAGCTGCATGTTATCGAGTTACGCTTGTCTGAAGGTATCAGTCAGTCAGTCAGTTACTCAGTCAGTCAGTAGAAAATTCCGTTGAATAAAAAAAATTTTAAATTCCGTAGCAACTTGTTGAAAACATTTCGGGTCGACCTGAAAGCTTGCTTGGGCTTAGTTTTACCTCACCAATACTGCCTCATCGTCATAAGGAAAAATCGAGGCTGATTTTTGGGTGATATTATTTCGTGGGCCATGCCTACTCCTTTGTGGTCCCTACTATACAGTTACTATCGTACTGTATGATAATGTGCTAAACTATGTATGACTTGTCAACTCAACTACTGCATCAGTAAATTTAATCTAATCCATAACAGCCCAGCTGTGAGAAAAGTGCAGCCTTCCTAAAATAGGTTAGTATGCAAAAAATATTATATCAAAAGTGGCGGCCAAGAAAAGGCTGCAGTGATATTATAATTTGTAGCATTACATTACAAATTTAGATATAGTATATTGCAGCCATTACTTTGCCACCACTTCTGTTATATATCTTTCTCATATTAGCCTATCTTTGAAAAGTTGCACCCTTTTTTTCAGCTGGGCTATCTTGGATTTGATATCATTTTGTTGTATAGCTACTGTATGCTGGTTTTCATCTATATTAATTTCCTACAGATAAACAGAAGAACTAGATTTTAAAAGACATTTGTAGTTTCATAATATTATTAACTAGCAGATGAATGTTGCATGTATAAAGGCACTGTGAAAATTAATGTGCATGGTACAGGGTGTATGTAGGTACATGCATGTATGGTTCATTTTCACATTATAACTCATTGATCATTAAACGGATTCCCATAGCATTACTAAAGGTTTATGCCTTGATAGTTACCAAGAAAATTCAACTAGTTTCCAAAAGGCACCTGAAGCAAAGGCTAGCAGTGCAAGCCTGTAGACTAAACTGTTATCAAGTTACGCTTGTCTGAAGGCATTAGTAAGTTAGTCAGTCAGCAGAAAATTCCATTTTATTATAAAAAATTGTAAAAATTCACACCAAATTATTGGGAAGTGTTTTGGGTTGCACTGAGAGCACTTTTGGGCTTGGTTATACTGTACCTCATGAAGGAATACATAGAACAGGCCACTACTTGTGTGAAGGCAATAGTTTATTATGATGAATGCATGATGTTAATAATATTGGGCGGTCCATCAAGTCGAGGAACAGTTAACCAGAGCAATTCATGAATGTAAAAATCTGTCATGATATTCCTGTACTACCATTTTTTGTCATACCTTCATTCTAAATAGTTTTACTTAATGGCTGCAATGACATTACTGATTGAAATTATCGGCCACCACTGATTTCACAAATATTTAATGATGTTTACTAGCTATAGGGCTAATGCTATACTGTATAATTACATTCATTATAGCACCAACTATCAACTTCAACCAGTCAACATACAATGTTGATGAAGATGATGGACCAGCACAACCTGTACTAGTTCTCAGTAACCCATCATCAACTGATATTACTATCAGTGTGTTTAGTACTGATAGATCAGCTACTGGTAAGGATACTGTACATTGTACATTGTTACCTTCAACTTTAACACATTGAAAATTCTACAGGAGGAGGTACTGACTACAGTTCTGAACCATACAATGTGACAATACCTGCTGGACAGATCAGTGTTCCATTTTATGTTCCAATAAATGATGATAATGTGTTTGAGGAAAATGAAGAATTTCTCCTCACAATTGATCAATCCTCATCACTCGATGGTGTGATTGTTGGTAATCCAAATGTAACAGTTGTGAATATATCAGATAATGATGGTGAGTAACATTAGCATATACAAATTCTGTTCTGTGATTTTGCCAACTGTGTACCTATACATGTATAAGGAAAAATGAGAAATTTAAGTTCACCATGACTAAATTAAAGATTACAAATGTCTACTAGTATATCTACAGGTGTAGGCATCCTCCCTTGTTTAACTCCTTTTTTCTATGATCCCTAATCAAAATAGTGAAACTTCAATTTCTAATTTTTCCGTAAACTTCTTTGTTTCCATGTATACTGAAAGGATGGCGCCAGAGTTAATGTTTTCATCTGAACACATGCCATAGCTATCAATTACTAACTCGAAAGTGAAGTAGCCACTCCGCTTCACATTCAGCTATGTTCAGCTTGTTACATAGCACTACAAACAAAGAACAGTAGGAAAAGCACCTCTGCAATCAATTCGGTCACTACAAAAGATACGGACGATTCACGAGTTCCAACTAGCTACTCAAAATTGGATGGTGGATATTACACTTTTCTTTCACCAATATCAGCCTGTCACACAGCATTACAAACAAGAATGGTATGAGAAGCATCTCTGCAATCAATCTAGTCACTTTGGAAAATACAAGGGAGATACCAATGCAACCACAGGGAAGCCACATTACGCTATCATCAATTGACACCTTGTGTTGTCAGCGAAAAGAACTGGTATACAAAAGAGGATAATGACAAGTCTATGATGTGTGTATTGTACGTACTGCATTTGGTCAAAAGGCACATCTCAGGATAAAGCGATGTCAAACAGTGAAGAATTTAAGCCCATAGCCTTATCCATTGTCAAATTATGTTTGGCCAGATGCAAAATCTAGTTAGTCAGGTGGTCAGTCACTCAGCATAAAATTCTGTTAAATATAAAATTTTAAAATTCCATTGGAAGGGTTTGGAGTTGATCTGAAGATATTTTTTGGCTTGGCTGTGCGTAACCAATGCTGCCAAGCTGCCATGAAGGGAAATTGAGTTTTTTGGGTGATATATTTGGCTGGAAAAGCCCAGTTCTTCGTGATCCTTAATATACAGTTCTACCGTACTGTATGATAACGTGCTAAACTATGTACGTATGACGTGTCAACTCAATTACTGCATCAGTAAATTCAATCTAATCCACAATAGCCCAGCTGTGAGAAAAGGTGCTGCCTTCCAAAAATAGGCTAGTATACAAAAGATATGATAGCAAAGGTGGCGGCCAAGAAATAGCTGCAATAATATTATACTGTCACTTAATTTGTATACTTAATTTGTAATAATTGCATTACAAATTAAGTGACCATAGGTTGCAGTCATTTCTTGGCCGCCACCTTTAATTAACCCATTCATAGCCAAATTCTTTGGGACAACTGGCTGAATTACCGAATCGCATCATACTAACTGTCCAATACACAGAACTACTTAGTGACCATATATCTAACTACTCGCTATAAACTAAGTAGGTTGATTGTGTTGTTTCTGTTTACATAATAGTAACCACAATGAAGTTATCAAACAGCAAAGTCTAAACTTTAGTAAAAACCAGCCCGAACAAACAACGGAATCTCAACTAACTACAATATATACAAAGGTGTATTACACTCCAAAGAACTATTCTATAGTATTATTAATTTTAAAATGAAGTAGGGATCCAAGCAATAAAAGGTAGTGAAACAAGAGATGAATGATGGTATTACAGCATAGCTCAGTGGGAAAATTCCTATTGGCATGTTATAACAATGATTTTTTTCAATGCCAAAGTAGGGATTTTCCCACTGTAATACCATCATTTCATCTCTTGTTTCACTACTTTTTATTACTTGGATCCCTAATTCATTTTTAAAATTACTAATTTTTAATATACTAGTTTGTTTTTGTTTTTTTGTTATAGCATGCAGCAGGAGCAGATCCAGAGTTATGGAAAGGGGGAGGTCAAAATGAACGCTGAGACGCTACATTGTCTGGGGTTGAGACCAAAAAAAAGAGTTACAGCCAGCTGAAAATAGCTGCCCATCTCACCAACTACATATTTATCACTGATAAAGTACATAAAAATCCTTACATAGATCGCTACACACTGCTCTAATACTGTGACTGCTTTATTAGAGTGACTGCTCTATTAGAGTATCTCGATCTTGTTATACTAAAATTTTTGGAGAGGTCAAGAGCCCCTTTGACCCCCCCATATTCGTCCCTGTGCAGCTATATTCCTGTGACTGTTCTATTATGGTGACTGCTGTATTAGAGTACCTCGACCTCGAGTCAGCTTTTCACTACCATGGTGTGTGTCACTATTTCATTATACTAACATACAGATAGGCCAATAATAACAGGGTGTGTCATCATGATAGATTGCTAAGAGGTATGGTCACATTATTGATTAACCAGATTGTGTTTATTAATTAATAGGTGTGGCATTGAACTCGTCGTGAAGTTACAGGTATCTACCGAGCATAAGCGCTTCAATAAGTTTGCAGCATCTATTATGCTGCTCAAGGAAAGTTTTGATAGGAAAAATTAATGCCCCTCAATATGGTTTCATTGCATGGAGAAGGAAGAAGACTAGCCTGATTGAAGATAGAAGGAAAGACGAGGCATAGAGGGCACACACTCGTCAGAACCCCGAAAGGCACATCCCACTGGTCAGTTTGTTATTATGGTGTAAAATGGTGGCCGTGTGCTGCTTTGTTTGTCCTCAAGCCTTGCGACTGTGGTCAGGCAGGCAGGCAGGCAGGCAGGCAGGCAGGCAGGCAGGCAGGCAGGCAGGCAGGCAGGCAGGCAGGCAGGCAGGCAGGCAGGCAGGCAGGCAGGCAGGCAGGCAGGCAGGCAGGCAGGCAGGCAGGCAGGCAGGCAGGCAGGCAGGCAGGCAGGCTGACAATGAGACTAAATCCGAGTTTTAGTGATTTTTCTAGAATTCTACATCCAGCTGCCTATTATTGTATTCTTGTTTTTAATGCTATATTTGATGTAATATGAGCTAATATTATTCTGTAAAGGTTTTCACGGTGTGAGATGTCTCTAGGATGATTTTTGAAGGTGGCATTTTAGGTGGTGCACGTCATTTTTGGCCTACTTAAACAGTACTACCATACTGTTTGATACAGTTTACTTACAGTGCGATCCATTCCACAGCTGGTTTCTTCATGATTTGTCCCATTTCTGCTGTTGCGCATGTGTATCTGCACTTGTGTCCACCATGCCATGTCTGGGATAAAGCAGCTGACTGTAGACTTTACCTGTCTCCATCGATATATAACACTTTCTTTGTTATCAGCTACTAGTTTTTAATTCGAAGAATGATTTAATTATCCTATTATAAAAGGTTACACTTTACGCTATTACGTAACAAACACGCACTAGTGTAGGAAGGATCTGGTTATCCCAGAACAGGATCTCTATGAGCATGTCCATTTCAGTATATGCGCATCTTGTGATGAAACACGTTTACTAAATTATAGTGAGGCTAATTTTATTCTATGAGTGAGTTATGATGCCATGCCACCATATGGTGGCAGTGGCCGTTAATGGGTTAATATCACATCTTTTCATAGTAGTCTATTTTAGAAAGGCCACACCCTTTTTCACAGCTGGGCTGCTTTGGATTAGATATCATTTCTTTTTGTACTTTCTAAAAAAAAAATTTATTAAGGCTTTACAGCACAAGTGTTGAAGGTCTGTAGGACACCTGGTCCTACAGCCTGTTTAGAGATGTTACATAAAGTGTGTTTGAAAAGGTGGAGAGAGGAGAAAAAATATCCATGACTGGACCTGGGCAGCATCGAACCAGCAGCCATCCAATTAATGTTCAAATGCTTACAGGAGTCTGCCAGGCAGTCAGGATGTTTTCTCCTTGTCAGTTACAAGTATATATATCCATAGGAACTCTAAAGAGTGACTTATTATCTCAAAGTACCCCTTGTGGAATCAAATGGACATTAGACACCTGGTCCTACAACCTGTATAGAGTTGTTACATAAAGCTTGTATAGCTATGCTGGTTTTTGTCTATCTTTTTTTCCTACAGGTAAACAGAAGAACTAGATATTAAAAGACTTTTGTATTATATATTGAGTTACAATAATTATATTATTAACTAGTTGCTGAACGTTGCATGTATAAAGGGTAGTGCAAAAACTGGATATTTGACTATTCGGACAGCATGACATTATTTGATTCATTAACATGTTATTCAAATATTCTTTAGCACTGTATAAGCTGTGATCAGATGAATGAAACCAACTAGAAGTTTGAGACTGTGAACACTGTGGTATATTTATACTGAAAAATTTCATTTTAGAAGAGATAGAAATTGCTCTCAGGCTTTACCTTACTGCCCAACAAAGATTTCAGTGTTTATTCATGCTTAAAAAATAATGAAATATTTTGTATTTCGTTCACAACTATTTGAATAGTAAAAATTGCTATTTATTTCAGCACTAATAAGAGACCTCAAAATGTGCTTGGTACATGTATGTGTGGTTGGTTTTCATGTTATAACTCATTCAAATTTCCATTAAAATACTAAACACTAGTTTCTTGATAGTTACTGTACATGACACGTACAAGAAAATTCAACTATTTTACAAAAGGCACCTGTTGAGCTGAAGTAACATTTAGCAGTGCAAGCCTGTAGCCTAAGTCACAATTGTCTGAAGGCATTAGTACATTAGTCTGTCAGCAGAAAATTCCTAAAAATTATTCACAGCAAATTATTGGAAATGTTTTAGGTTGCACTTACAGCACTGTTTTTGGGCTTGGTTATACCTATACCTCCTCAATACTGCCGATACTGCCTGTATGTAGTCTGTATTAGAAATATATCAGCCTTATATCAGCTCTTGTTCATCTTTGTGTGACACTCTATTAAATTTTAGTGCTGAAACGAATAGCAATTTTTACTATTCGAATAGTTGCGAACAAAACGACCGAATATTCGATTATTCTTTAAGCTTATACTTCTATTGAATAAGTACTGTAACCTTTCATTAGGGAGTAAGGTAAAGCCTAAGAGCTATTTCTATCTTTTCTAAAATAGAATTTTTACAGCATAAAAACATCACTTCATTGACAATCTTAAGTTTCAAGGCTGGCTTTTCCATCTGAATACAGTGTACAAAGTGCTAACGATTATTCGAATAGTGTGTTAACAAATCGAATAGTGTCTTGCCGACCGAATAGTCAAATAACTGAATAATTGTTTCAGCACTACACTCTATGTATGCTGCCATCTTGAAAAGTAATTAAATGACGTCATATCGATTGGTATTGGGCATTTATACATGTAGCTTTTCCGATACTGCCACATTAGGGCCTCGATGCATCACTAATCATTAGTTACATCATTCTTACATGCTGAGGAGATAAACACAATGGGACACTACTCTATCATCTTGTATGAAGGTAGCAAAGCCGTTTTGATTGGAAGGTCATCAAGTCAAAGGGAAATCTTGGCACAGTTAACCAGAGCAGCTTCATGTTACAAGCAAATGTAGAAAGGCTGTTGTGCTATGCCTGTACTACCATTTTTTGTCATACCTTTGTTTTCATAGCTTCACATAATGCTGTAATGATGTTAATAATTATCAACCACCACTGATTTCACAACTATTTAATCATGTTTATTAGGGCAAGCATTATACTGTAATTGCATTCATTGTAGCACCAACTATCAACTTCATCCAGTTAGTATACAATGTTGATGAAGATGATGGACCAGCACAACCTGTACTAGTTCTCAGTAACCCATCATCAACTGATATTATTATCAGTGTGTTTAGTACTAATGGATCAGCTACTGGTAAGGATACATTATTACCTTCAATTTTAACGCATTGAAGATTCCTGTTTATAATTTACAGGAGGAGGTGTTGACTACAGTTCTGGACCATACAATGTGACAATACCTGCTGGACAGATCAGTGTTCCATTTGATGTTCCAATAAATGATGATAACATGTTTGAGAAAAATGAAGAATTTCTCCTCACAATTGACCAATCCTCATCACTCAATGGTGTGATTATTGGTAGTCCAAATGTAACAGTTTTGAATATATCAGATAATGATGGTAAGTCAGTAACTGATGTTATGCATGATGTTCACAGCATGCAAGGCACCACTATAGTTAACGAAATGTATTCATTCCCTACCTAAAGAGAAAATTAATAATTAAATATTATTCCACATAGATTCAATAACACACTGGTCTTTGCAAGTGTTTTATATTTTAGCTATTGTGTTGTTTGACGAAATATTTAAGTCTCAAGGCTGCTTTTCATTAGGAAAGGGAAATAGGGAAATGCCCTTTTTGGACTTCTATTATAGTGGTTATCTACAGTGGTTAATGCAGAAATGTAATACTGACCCTATGCAGGTTTCATTTCTCATGTGCAGGCTGATTTTTTACCATCTAATGATTCGTTCATGTGCATGGAAGAGACAGACATACGTATAAACACGTGTCACAAATGCAGTCCTCCTCCACAAATATAAGTACATTATAATGTTTTAGGCATGTATGTACTCTTAAGAAGAAGAAAAAAACCAATTATGCATCCTGTGCTAGTTAAAAGTTGCACCTACTATGCCATCTTTTACTCAATGTAACTACTAGCCTATTATGCAACAAATTTTGTCTGCAAAATTAATGCATCTCTTGATGTGAAAATAATGATTCTGAGATAAACAAACAACTGCATCATACACAAATAAATAACAGCTTCTAGACTTTCTATGTTTAATCTACTTGGTAGTAATGCTTATGATATATGAATGATTGACTTCTTTATTAGAGAATCTTGATCTCTATAATTTTTAATGTGCTCACACTATAAGCAAGGCCGGAGCCCACGGTCCGGTCGGTCCGGCATTGGCCGGACCACTTTTTAGCCACTTGAATTTGCAAAAAGATCGAGATACTCTAATAGAGCAGTCATCGCATTATACTCTAATAGAACAGTCATGGTGATAGTTAGAGCATTCGGTATACAATATCAATACTCTTATTACACTGGTTGATCTAAGCCATTATATCCATTTTAATTGTTTTCAAATTACTTTCTAATGAACCATCTGCATAGAATTGCACAATAGGCTAATTGATAATGCATGTTATGTATCAACAATTACAATCAAAATTGCTTCTGTATCTCAAAAGAACTAAACTCGCTTTGTATCATGAAAGTAAAATTAGCTACTAGCTATATATTAAATTGAATTAATTGGTATACAGTAGCACAAAATTACCTGGATATATTCTTGGTGTAAAAAACAGAAAGAGACCGTGTATGTAAAATAGCTTCCAGATGCCATTTCAGAACATGTATTTTCAAAAATTTTCCCAGGGAGCATGTCCCCAGACTTCCTTAGTTTAGCATGTTAATACATGCTGTAGCTAGCACACACAAAATACATTACAGTAGATAATGTGATTTAAATTTCAAATCAATAAAATGTAGTGTGCATGACTATGACCTCCATTGTAGTCCATGAATGGCCTGACCACTCAAAATCTCTGGGCTCCGGCCCTGATAAGTACTGTATAAAGATATGATAATTCTCAATTCCTTTATTCCTTCTGGATCATTATTTCTAAAATTATTTAGGAATAATTCCTGGATCCCTGCTCATAGTCTCTTCTGCAAAGAACACCATTTTTGTACTATGGCTGCCAGTACACATTGAATTGCTTCAGCCATTCCCATATAAAGCCAAATTTTGATAAGCGAATTGTAATAGCCAAAATGTTTCTTCTTTACAATTGCAAAAAGTATTATTCAATTGAATTAATGAAGTTTCGTATGTGTACAAGCTGATACACTTTTACAGCATTGTAGATGTTTATTTGCGTTATTAATCTTTTGGCACAACTACAGGGAAAGTTGCTCATGGAAATAACTTGAAAATTATAAGTTTGTCCATTGTAACAGTTTCTTTTGGTGGATTGAAAGAAGTTGGAGTAATGGCTACAGCAAAAGATGAAACATGTATAAAATAACTGGGTTGATATACTTTTATGGAACAGTGTGCACACAGTAAAACATGAACAAGAAAATGTCAAAAGAAAAATGACCCAATGTTTGAACCAGGGAACACCACACCTTACACTCAACCATTGCCATCTTTTCACTTTACTTAATTTCTACCATAAAATGTTCTAAACATCTAGAATTTATAATTGTAGATTTACGAAATTGTTAAGTTTTTCTATAAAGTAGATCTAACTATAGATTTATAACAAGTTGATGTGGTGCTACTTCTAAAAACCAGGCGCCCAATACTGTACTATCCCATTCGAACTAAATCAGCCATGTATATAATTTAGCTTATATTCATGTTATAGGTATTATTAATACAGCTAGATAATTAGAATTTGTAAATTCTGTAATTCAGCATATTTTGTAATTCATGAATTATTTTGTAATTTGTCAATTACGTTGCTGTGCATTGCTAAGGAAGCATAACTATACCAACCCACTTTAAGCTGCAAATTGTACACAGGAGTATCTTCTCAATTGTTTTATAGTGTGTCTATCATGTTTTCTCATACAAATTGTATGGAGACAAATTGTATGGAGAAAGCCTCGAGGCTGCCCTTCATTCTCGTTTGCATAAGTACGGGTAACGTCCCCCTTTTAACCCGAAGGATACCGATTATGCTACCTCTGGTAGTCTAAGAGGCCTCAGTGTTATTTTAAAGTTGTTAAACATCTATAAACCCAGAAGGGAAGACCGTTCAAGAAGTATATGAAGACTCGCCATACCCGTATTTCAGACCGCCAAGAAGATACTACCTCAGAGCAAAGTTTATTTGTGTGGAAGTTTAATTCAGACTTAATTTAGCTTTCAATTCTTACATGCTGGCTGCTTTTTATGATATTATTTTAAGCATTTTCGCTCGCGTGGGTGCATATGGTCAAGCAAACATAGGTAGGTAAGTACACATACACACACGTTTTTATGAAAACAATTTCAGTAAACCAGGTAAGTGCTTGGCTGTGGGCACACGCCTGGTTAAAAAATATATGTGCTGTATTAGAATTCCTCAAAAATGTGTACTCTGTTTAGAGCATTACAAAAATATTGTATTAACAAGTACTCTATTCAAATGCAATACAATAATTATTATACTTCTGTATTAAATGTCTTCATGTGACCATCATTGTACACTGTACATGCCAAAATGCCAACATACAAGTATAGCTGGTATTGGGATAAAATGAAGTATAATCCATCATCCATGCAAAAATAAGCTGTAAAAAGGGTGTGGCCTTAAAGTCATCTACATTAGATTTTTAAATTTGTGAAATCAAAGGTAGCAACCAATATACATATGGTTCTTGGCTGCCGCCTTTGTTTTCACAACTTTTGGCCCAGATGTATATATATAAGACTGAGCTTGCTGGATGTTAGGGACCTGTCGATTGTGCTTGCACAATTATGAGCATAACAGGTGCCTAAAAGCATTGAGCAATAATAGGCAGAATATTTGTACAATACTGTAAATTCTTGCTTCTGAAATACATATCACAGAAAAATTGATATGCCCTAATAGAACAGTCAGTAACTCTAATAGAACATTCAGGTAGCTGACTGTTCTATTAGAGTATGTTGATCTATTCTGTGACATACATTTTGACAAGCAAGAATTTATAGTCTGTGCTACAGTGATTTGTTATTTACTCATAAAGTGCAAATTTATTAGCAAAACATAATAGGTAAAAGTTTTTGAACAGTGCTCATAAAAATAAAAAGCAAAATTGGCGGGTTCCTACTGGATGTTTTTGCATAGAAATACAGTATTTGCTAGATCAAGTATCGTGTGTCGTGCGGCCCAAGAAGCCGGCGCGCCACACCGTGAGTATATTGACAGGAAGAAAGAAAACGTCATTTTCACACATTTGTATCTCGGTGATACCTCATCCGATTGGAACCAAATTTCCTGCAGAGTTGCCCGCCAGCTAGGGGAGTCTACATTCCAAATTTGAAGGAAATCACTCAAGCCATTTCAGAGATACGAGTGGCCAAAGTTTCGTTTTTTTTCTTCGTTTTTTTTTTTCTTCTTCTTCGTCTTTTTGCACACTTGCAAAAATTGCTATAAAACGCAAACGCGCACTCCGATCGCCTTGAAATTTGGCACACAGAAGGGGAGTACAATGGCGAATCTTAGCATCAAATTTGGTGCAAATCCGGAGAATGATTCAGGAGTTATGACCGATTATTCGCGTAAAACAAGATCGATTTGTTGTCACGCCTACAGGGTAAACCGCTTCATGGAATGAGTTGAAAATTGCTATGTAGATGGAGTAACCATCGTAGGAGTGCCTTTTGGTGGTTTGAAAGGAATCGAGATAAAGATCACGGAGATATGACACAAAACCCAACCTGTGTCACAATTACGCGATCGATTTTTAGGAATAAATAAGTATTAGTTTTCACGCCTACTAGGCAAACCGCTTAGAGCAATGAGCTGAAAATCGGTGTATAGCTGGAATAATCTTCATTGAAAGCCCTTGCAGTAGTATAGAAGAATTGGATTACAAACCACTGAGTTATGATTCGAAAGCCAACTCCGTGTAGCAAATGCGAGATCGAGATACTCTAATAGAACAGTCACCCTAATAGAGCATTCAGCTAATTTATTTACTCCATTATAGAATTCTATTACCATATTCTGTAGGGAGTTCAGCTGCAAACAGTTAATCTTATAGACAGTTCAGCAAGAAGCAAGTCACCGTATAGAGAGTTCAGCTACAAATATATCGCTGTAGTGATTCATAACATTGCAAGTCACACTGAAGAGAGTTCAGCTATAAACAAGTCATGCACCCTGTAGAGAGTTCGGCTACACTCTCTAGAGAATTCAGCTACAAACAAGTCACTGTGGAGAGAGTTCAGCTACAAAGAAACTATCCTGTAAAGATTTCATCTCTACAAACAAGTTACCCTATAGAGATCACCTGCAAACAAGTAACCCTGAAGAGAGTTCAGCTACAGACAAGTCACTTTATAGTTTATACAGTGTTCAGCTACAAGTAAGTCACTCTGCAGTAGAGAATTCAGCTACAAATAAGTCACTCTGTAGAGAATTCAGCTGCCACCAAGTCACTCTGTAAAGAATTTTGCTACAAACAAGTCACCGTGTAGAGAGTTCAGCAACCAAAATACTACTCTGTAAAGAGTTCAGCTATACAAACAAGTTACTCTGTAGAGAGATCAGCTAGAAACAAGAGAGAGTTCAGCTAGAAGAAGTCACCCTGTAGAGAACTCAGCTGCAAAGAAACCCTGTAGAGAGATCAACTACAAACAAATCACCCTGCAGAGCATTCAGCTATAAACAAATCACCCTGTAGAAAGTTCAGGTACAAACAAATCACCCTATATACAGTTCAGCTACAAAAAAATCACTCTGTAGAGAGTTCAGCTACAAAGAAATTATGCTACAGTGAGATCAGTTTGAAACAAGAGATTTCAGCTACAAACAAATTAAACTGTAGAGAGTTCAACTATGAACAGATCATCCTGTAGACAGTTCAGCTAGATACAAGTCACCCTATAGAGAGATCAACTAGAGGAAGTCACCTTGTAGAGAGATCAGCTAGAAAAAGTTGCCTTGTAGAAAGTTCAGTAACAAAGAAACCATCCTGTAGAGAGTTCAGCTACAAACAAATCACCCTGTAGAGAGTTCAGCTGCAAACAAATCACCCTGTAGAGAGTTCAGTTACAAACAAATAAACCTGTAGAGAGATCAGCTCGAGGAAGTCACCTTGTAGAGGGATCAGCTAGAAACAAGTCATCTTGTAGAGAGTTCAGGTACAAAGAAACCACCATGTAGACAGTTCAGCTGCAAACATATCGCCAGTAGAGAGTTCACACAGCTAGAAACAAATCACCCTGTACAGAGATCAGCTAGAAGAGGTCACCTTGTAGAGAGTTCAGCTACAAAGAAACCATCGTGTAGAGAGTTCAGCTGCAAACAAATCACCCTGTAGAGCATTCAGCTACAAAAAGATCACCCTGTAGAGAGATCAGCAAGAAGAGGTTACCTTGTAGAGAATCCAGCTACAAAGAAACCATCATGTAGAGAGTTCAGCTGCAAACAAATCACCTTGTAGAGAGTTCAGCTACAAAGAAACCATCATGTAGAGAGTTCAGCTACAAAGAAACCACCATGTAGAGAGATTAGCTGCAAAAAAATCACCTATAGAGAGTTCAGCTAGAAACAAATCACCCTGTAGAGAGATCAGATAGAAGAAGTCACCTTGTAGAGAGTTCAGCTACAAAGAAACCATCGTGTAGAGAGTTCAGCTACAACGAAACCACCATGTAGAGAGTTCAGCTAGAAACAAATCACCCTGTAGAAAGATCAGCTAGAAGAGGTCACCTTGTAGAGAGTTCAGCTACAAAGAAACCATCATGTAGAGATTTCAGCTGAAAACAAATCACCCTGTAGAGAGTTCAGGTACAAAAAGATCACCCTGTAGAGAGTTCAGCTAGAAGAAGTCACCTTGTAGAGAGTTCAGCTACAAAGAAACCATCATGTAGACTCTGAGAGTTAAGCTGCAAACAAATCACTCTGTAGAGAGTTCAGCTAGAAGAAGTCACCTTGTAGAGAGTTCAGCTACAAAGAAACCATCGTGTGGAGAGTTCAGCTACAACGAAACCACCATGTAGAGAGTTTATCTGCAAACAAATAACCTGTAGAGAGTTCAGCTAGAAACAAATCACTCTGTAGAGAGATCAGCTAGAAGAGGTCACCTTGTAGAGAGTTCAGCTACAAAGAAACCGCCATGTAGAGAGTTCAGCCTCAAACAAATCACCATGTAGAGAATTCAACTACAAACAGATTGCCCTGTAGAGGGATCAGCTAGAAGAAGTTATGTTGTAGAGAGTTCAGCTACAAAGAAACCGCCATGTAGAGAGATCAGCCTCAAACAAATCACCATGTAGAGAATTCAACTACAAACAAATCGCCCTTTAGAAGGATCAGCTAGAAGAGGTCACCTTGTAGAGAGTTCAGCTACAAAGAAACCATCATGTAGAGAGTTCAGCTACAAAGAAATTACCTTGTAGAGAGTTCAGCTAGAAGAAGTCACCTTGTAGAGAGTTCAGCTACAAAGAAACCACCATGTAGAGAGTTTAGCTGCAAGCAAATCACCTGTAGAGAGTTTATCTAGAAACAAATCACCCTGTAGAGAGATCAGCTAGAAGAGGTCACCTTATAGATAGTTCAGCTACATTTCAAGTCACCCAGTAGAGAGATCAGCTGCAAAATAATATCCTGTGGGGAATAATGGGCATGTAATAAATATATGTATATAATTTGTATAATTACTAATAAAATCAAAAATAATTGAAGTATTAAAAATCTTCTTTAAGTTCTTTTCTTCTTCCTGTGGTAAAGAAAAAACACATGGGTTAAAAAAAACCCAAAGCCAGCCATTGGCCGGCTTTGCAGTATACAAATACAAAAAGAAGTGATATCTAATCAAAAACAGCCAAGCTGTAAAAAAAGGTGCGGCCCCCATAAAGGCCATGGTGAAAAAAGATGTGAAATCCAAGGTGGCGGCCAAGAAATGGCTGTGATGGTAGGTAAATGGTAAAAATTTTAATAACGACAATTCAGATGAATTTTGTGCCGCTTGGTCTTAGCACCAAATTCACCTGAATTGTCGTTATTAAAATTTTTACCATTAACCTACCATCACAGCCATTTCTTGGCCGCCACCTTGGATTTCACATCTTTTTTCACCATGGCCTTTATGGGGGCCGCATCTTTTTTTACAGCTTGGCTGTTTTTGATTAGATATTAATATCATTATAGTACCCACTGTGAAATTCACCCAGTCAACATACAATGTTAATGAAGATGATGGACCAGCACAACCTGTACTGGTTCTCAGTAACCCATCATCAACTGATATTACTATCAGTGTGTTTAGTACTGATGGATCAGCTACTGGTAAGGATACATTATTACCTTCAACTTTAACCCATTGAAGATTCCTGTTTATAATTTACAGGAGGAGGTGTTGACTACAGTTCTGGACCATTCAAAGTGACAATATCTGCTGGACAGATCAGTGTTCCATTTGATGTTCCAATAAATGGTGATAATGTGTTTGAGGAAAATGAAAAATTTCTCCTCACAATTGATCAATCCTCATCACTCAATGGTGTGAATATTGGTAGTCCAAATGTAGCAGTTGTGAATATATCAGATAATGATGGTGAGTGATCATAAAAATATGGAGTACATATATGCATATGTATATTGTTATTTGTAATTTAGCACCAACTCTGAAATTTAACCAGCCAACATACAATGTTAATGAAGATGATGGACCAGCACAACCTGTACTAGTTCTCAGTAACCCATCATCAACTGATATTACTATCAGTGTGTTTAGTAATGATGGATCAGCTACTGGTAAGGATACATTATTACCTTCAACCTTAACCCATTGAAGATTCCTGTTTATAATGACAGGAGGAGGTGTTGACTACAGTTCTGGACCATTCAAAGTGACAATATCTGCTGGACAGATCAGTGTTCCATTTGATGTTCCAATAAATGATGATAATGTGTTTGAGGAAAATGAAGAATTTCTCCTCACAATTGATCAATCTTCATCACTCAATGATGTGATTATTGGTATTCCAAATGTAACAGTTGTGAATATATCAGATAATGATGGTGAGTCAGTAGTGTTAGCCCATTCTGTGTTTTCATCAATCATTGTGTACCAGTTTCCCTTGTATAATTGTGCTACACTATTAATTGTCACTGCATACAGAGACGAAATCAGTGAAGAAAAATCAATCATGTACCATCGTTTTGACGTGATGTAAACAAATGCCCATAACTTATGTATCCTGTAGTCTACTGCAACAAAACAAAGATTTGTGAACTCCTCTTGAGTAGGTGAATAATATGATATCCTGGTTGTTATCATTGGACCCTTTCTTTACAAAGAGCAAAGTGTTTAATAATTTTACAAAAATTTTTTTTCAATTACGCAAATATTTTACCCATTGCAATCAATGGCTTATACTGAAAATTTAGGCTTGTGCCATTATGTCGGGTTTTCACAGATCCGGTCACATTTAGATTATTCTAAAGCACACAAAAAGAAAAGAAAGAACATATAAGTTTTTTTGTTGTGGCACAGCTAGCTGCAGTGTAACTTGTATTAGTCCACTTGTACTCCACATCTGTAGGTATGGGAAAGGCAAATATACCATGCATCACTTATTAACATCATGCCCATTTGGTCAGTGAGAAGTGGAGTTCCTCATATTCTGTGGTTATGCTGTATTTTGGGGTTCTCCTTGCTGCACTCTTCAATAATGAGTATCAGGGGATCGCCTGTTTTAAATGTAAGCTTCCCTGTATGTCTCCAGCCATTGACCTTGCTGTTGCTGAGGGGTACCTGTCTCATTTGGAACTACTGTATATTATACTAATTTTATATTGTGCTTGCTTTTTTTCTTGTAACTGTTCCATCATACATGAAGAGTATATCTGGAGTCAGCCAAGGGGTGTGCAGGTAGTTAGACCAATAAGGAGTGAGTTGATCTTGTTTATTGTTAAGTAAACAGCTAGTAAGATTGTTAAGAGGTAGGGTCAGTACTCTTTCGCTATTATCTTTATTTGAGGGGCATGGTCGCTCTACAATAATTCATGTACAGACTGATTTTCAAGGTTTTTAGTAAAGGGGATTACACTGTAGGCATGATAACAAACCACTTTTGTGATTTCCAAACTTGGGCATAACTCCCTTGTTCCTAACTTTGGTACAGATATCACTTCGTTTTTGTTATTGATTGCAAGCCTCAAAGCTGGCCATGGCTACCTTTCATGCTTCCTGTTTTGTCATTCTTTACCACAGGAAATGTTGAACAAGAAATGAACTACAATTTGTGTGCAACTATGTGTCTATTGTAAATTTGAAAATATCAAATGGCACAGTCGTACCATTTAAGTAGGGATAGCAGTGAAACTTTTGCATGCCGCCCAAAATTCCGCTTTCAAAAATCACCCTAGAGACATTTTATGCAACAAAAATCACCTTTACAAAATAGTACTAGCCCATATAATACACACTACAGCATTAAAAGTATTATAACAAAACACTTACAGGTGGCCAGATAGCAACTTTTTTTAAAATTGCAAAAATTCAAATTTTAGTCTCACTGACTACCTCACTGCCTCACTTCCTTTCTGCCTCACTGACCACAGTCGCAAGGCTAGAGGCCAAATGAAGAAGCACACGGCCACCATTTTACGCCACAATAACAAACTCACTAGTGGGATGTGCCTTCTGGGGTTCCGACAAGTGTAGGTCCTCTATGCCTTGTCTTTTCTTTTATCTTCAATCAGGCTGTTTATCTTCTTCTTCATCCAACTAAACCATATCCAGGTGTTAATTTTCCGTATCAGCGCTTTGCAGGTTGCCGGTGCACAACACAATACACTGTACACCTACAAGACCCGAGACAGGTCGCCAGTGTACAACACAATACACTGTACACCTACAAGACCCGAGACAGGTCGCCAGTGTACAACACAATACACCGTACACCTACAAGACCCGAGACAGGTCGCCGGTGCACAACATAATACACTGTACACCACAACATCCAATACATGTAGCTATATCAGTCTGGAATCAGCAGTGACAATATCATGCATCAGCTCCTGATAATACAACTCTGCAGTTTAGCAACATTAATTTCACTCTCTGAATACCAAACTTGGTGCTAATATTTTTCATTTATACTGATTCGTATAGGCATCTTTTTACAACAGTACAGTGTCCAATAACGATCACAAACACCCCACCACATGTGGATTTTCCTGAAGGTGGGTAGATGAGAACTCAATTGTGTATAGTTTTGTTTTATCTTTGGTACGCTTCTTCAAAGGTGACTGGCTGTCCCTCCAACACTCACTGCTGTCTGGTGTGCCCTTCTTTGAAAAGTTGACCATTGGCTTTTGAAACTCCTGTTCTGAGATTCACTTGACATATTATCACCACAGCTTAGCTCCGTTGTTTCAGCACCGCAACAAACAGTCTCAAATGACATGACCTGCACAAAATGTGAGAATGAGATCTGACATCACAAAAAAAAACAGTCGCAAATGAAACAAAAAATATCAATAAACAGTCCCAAATAACATGGCCTGATAAATAGAAACATGGTTGCAAGAATGAGATGACACCACAACAATAACAGCAAACAGTCCCAATGACATGGTCCGCTAAATAACAGCATGGCGGCCAGAATGATATAACACAACGACAATAACACAACCCAAAATGCCAAGAAGTTATATAGTCAAACAATACAGTGCCTTTCTTTTCCATTTTAGTTAGAATCCACAAACCCAGCTTGACACGAAACATGTGCACAATATGGTAGGCAATATGTACAATCAAAAGCGCAGGCGCTTATTACTGTAAGAATTATTCAGCTATGTACTTCCACTTCCCGAATGTAGTTTTGTTTCTCCAGCCACCCCATTTATTATCCATACTCTGGTTATTTTTAAACACGTAACTACGCCCAGCTAACCTTCAAATTCTCTGCAGAGCTCAGTTACCCTTCAAGTTCTAATCATGATGGGTTTTTTTACACTGTCTATGCTGACAATACTCAGCTCTTATATTGCACTAATACAGGGTAGCTAATGTCTTCTGTTTATTGATGTCGAGTGAAATCGAGCGATTTATGGTGCTCCATTCTTACACGGACACGATACCCGATATCTGTGCATGCACCATTTAACGTCCGGATACTTAAATGGGATCCATCCCAGCAGCTGTGCCATGCTGATACGTGCAATCACCGCCACTAATATTCAGCCGGTACTCCGTGTAGTATACGTACTGAAATGCGTTTTTCCTGTGAAATTCTCTCAACAAAGCCTCAAAGCTGCTTTTCATTTCCATTTGTGTACTTAAGGGATATGCCCCCTTCAGCAACTCGAAGGGATAAGCTATTCCTAATGGTCTATGAGGCCTGCACCATTGTTTAAACACATGTAAAACCCCAAAGGGAAGGTAATTCACAAAGTCTGTGCTGAGTTGCCACACCCGTATTCCAGATTGCCAAAAAGAAACCACTTTAGAGCAGAGTTTACCTGTGCAGAAGTTTAATACAGGCTTCATTTTGCTTTTACTTCTTACATTAAAGCTGCTTTATGATTATTTAATGATTTTGCTCATGTGGGTGCATTGGACAAACATAGGTAGATATGTAAACACACACTGCATACACACACACACACACACACACACACACACACACACACACTGCATACACACACACACACACACACACTGCATACACACACACACACTTTAAAGAAAACAATTTTAGTAAACTAGACGTGCACCCACTGTGGGCACGCACCTGGTTTAATAATACTTAAACAACAAGCCATCATTTGAAGCACAACTTTAATCCCTACTTTAGTAATGTTGATATACAGTTAGTTGTGTGGGCAAAAGTAAAACTTAAATTTGCCCATCAGGAGATGATCTCTACTAGCTTGTAAAATTTTGAATTTTGCATTACACTTATGTTAATACAACTATTGCAGTCAAATTAAAAGGTATTGATTAGGAAAGCAAGTCTTACTAAGGCAGTGGTCACCACATGATACATTGACCACTATTAAATCTAGTAAATAGTAGTCTACTTTCATTAAAATTTATTTTCAGATATCACACCTATTTCTACAGACAAGCTGTGATTGCATTAGTGACATTTTGTTGAATAATATGTGGTTACTATATTTTCATGTTTGCTGAGACTATTGCATTAGTACACATATCAATATACATAGCACCGGCTATTGATTTCAACCAGTCAACATACAATGTTGATGAAGATGATGGACCAGCACAACCTGTACTAGTTCTCAGTAACCCATCATCAACTGATATTACTATCAGTGTGTTTAGTACTGATGGATCAGCTACTGGTAACGATATATTATTACCTTCAACTTTAACCCATTGAAGATTCTTATTTATAATTTACAGGAGGAGGTGTTGACTACAGTTCTGGACCATACAATGTGACAATACCTGCTGGACAGATCAGTGTTGCATTTGATGTTCCAATAAATGATGATAATGTGTTTGAGGAAAATGAAGAATTTCTCCTCACAACTGATCAATCCTCATCACTCAATGGTGTGATTATAGGTAGTCAAAATGTAACAGTCGTGAATATAACAGACAATGATGGTAAGTTTATTGCACATTCCCTAGTTGTAAGCAAACACAAGCTGTACACGCTAGACTGGTACAGTCAACTGCAGTCCACTGCAACCAAACTTGAATGCAAACAATATGTGTTTATAAAAGCAGTGTATTTTGTTGTACAAATATCAGGGGCATAGCCAGGAAATTTTGGAGGGGGGTTTGAGTTTGGAAGTGGAATATCTGGGAAATTCCCAGGATATTCCCCTACAGCTATTTCAAGATGAAAATTATGCATACACAAAATCTGCCCTTAGACAGTAAAATTAAAATTAGCTCTCTCTATGTAATCTATCTAGCTGAAACCTACTGTACGCTGTTGTTTATGCAGTTTATGAACACTATAATCCTACTGTATTAATGAAACTAGCTAATCTTTACTTCTGGATAGCATACTCCCCAACTTTAATCTTCTAGCATGCTGCCCTTCTCTGGGATCCACTGCTGAGCTCCAGGCAAAACATTGTTCCAAGTACAGATTTTACCATCATTCTTTACCATCATTCTTGACAGC
The DNA here is from genome assembly GCF_963678975.1 of Dysidea avara. Taxonomy (NCBI): domain Eukaryota; kingdom Metazoa; phylum Porifera; class Demospongiae; order Dictyoceratida; family Dysideidae; genus Dysidea; species Dysidea avara. Next base: position 3,270,383 of record NC_089272.1, on the reverse strand, counting down.
ACTTCTCTCAACTAGTCACTAGACTGGCCTGTACTCCAATACATATGAAACATCACATGCTCGCCTCATGGCAACTAAACAGACATTCACAGTGTAAATAATTATATCATATTCAATACTTTATACTAACCTAACATGTCACAAGTACACAGAAAAAAATGGAATTTTCAACTAGATTAGGGACCATATATAGCACATCGATAAAAGTACTGAAACAAGCTGGAGTAGTGCGCAATATTAAAATTAATTGCAGTAAAAAGTCAAGAAGTGTTATATCCCTACTGTGCATTTCCATTATGGTTTCTTGAGCACAGTAGGGATATAACATTATTTTCTTATTGTTTTACTGTGATTTAATATTGTGCACTACTCCAACTTGTTTCAGTACTTTTTTCGATGTGCTATGGTCCCTACTCTAGTTGAAAATTCCAATTTTTTCTGTGTACTTGTTTGTTAACTTTTTTTGTAAATAATTATTATGACTGGTGAACCCACACATACTGCATCTGGAAATGACACCGCGCGCCTCAGTTATCATCTGAAAAGTAAAGTATTCATTACGCTTCGTTGTCAGCTATGTTCAATGCATTACGCAGCATTTCGAATCAAGAACTGTTCAAAAAGCACCTCTGCAATCCACACATACCACACTTGAAATTGTGTCTCTCATCCCAATTATCATCTGAAAAGTGAAGTATCCATTACACTTTGTTGTCAACTATGTTCAATGCGTTACACAGCATTTCGAATCAAGAACTGCTTGAAAAGCACCTCTGCTATCAAAATAGCCACTATGAAAAATACGGACGGTTTCTGTACAAAGAGAAGCCATCACATGCTACTGCCGAATTGACACTTTTTGCAGTCAGCAAAGATGAATGGGACGCAAAGGAGGGCACTGGTAAGTCCATGAAGAATGCACTGTACGTACAGTGGTATGCCAAAAGGAACCTGTCAGGCCAAAGTGACATCGAACGGTGAAAAATCTAGCTCATAGCCTTAGCCATTATCAAGTTACACTTGTCTGAAGGCATCAGTCAGTTACTCAGTCAGTCAGTCAGTCAGTCAATAGAAAATTCCATTAATTTAAAAAAAAAATTCCATAGCAACTTGTTGAAAGTGTTTTGGGTCAGTCTGAGGCCACGCCTACTCCTTTGTGGTTCCCTACTATACAGTACTATTGTATTGTATGATGATTACCGCAGCTGCTACCCTTCAACTAATCTCCACCATTTTCACAATCAGATCTCCACTGTTTCAACCTGGTATCACTTGCACAATTGCTCATGTGATACACCTATTTCATCATTAATGATTCACCTTTAGAGCACAATTTGATTCGTGTGTACTGCAGTGTATCAAGGATAAAAGTTCAATGCAATTTTTTATTTAATTTTTTTTGCCACTGAAAAAGGTGGTTCACCCAAACCATCCGAACCCCCTGCCTATGCCCTGAATATAGTCTCATACGTATGTCTTATACTTTCCTTTGAGGTACGTAATATTATTGAAGTTCCCTAATGATGAATAGTTTATGCTACAAAGTTAACTAAAAACGCGAGGAAAAACAGGAATATTACAAGCTAAGATCATTACAATGAAACATGCTTAAATTAATCATCATCTGAAGACTAAAGATTAGACTTATGCTTCAGAAGATGATTGCTCTTGTTTAAACACTTTTATGCTGACACCCCACTTTTTTTTTTGTTACTTAATTGTTTTGTCCTGAAGTGGTGTGTAATTTGTTTTGCTTTGTTTTATTTTGTATCTTGTGTTTTTGTAGGTGATACTCCTATAGGTGTTTGCCTTTTGTACTCACCTTGCCCTTTTTCATTAAACAAAATAAAATAATCCATGAAATTTTACCACACAAAAATAAACGAATGCTGTACTTGTATAGCTATTGGCAGAAGTGCTTTTGCACTCCTGTATAATAAACCATGCTTTCCATCCCATAGTTTGCAAAGCAATGTCTTGCTGAAGATGCACAAACAACTTTTCTTTTATATGCTGGTAATTTATCAAGGTACAAACCTTCAGTAATGAAATGGAAATCTGTTTAAGATGGCAGTATACTGGAAACCATTAAAATTCTGAAAATATGCATACCCTCAAAGTGCAGTTCTAGCACACACACACACACACATGCACACACACACACGCACACACACACACACACGCACACACACACGCACACGCACGCACACACACGCACACACACACACCCTACAAGTTTCATACAAAAGTTAAGCTTGCAATTGAAGATGTACTGTAATGTACCTTCTACTCATGGCTGCAAGTTCAGAGAAGTGGCATCTTCACTTGCCGAGTTACACAATGGGTTAAATGTACCTTCAAAATAATCACTTGCTGTAAAATTGTGACAAAGGATGTACCTACAGATCTGTAGTCACAACACAGTACAATAGTTTAGCCTGCGAGCTAGTGCCCAGTAACAGAGAAGTCTAGGTAGCTTTGAACACACAAGAGCTTTTAACCATTATTATTTTTGTGACATCGCAAAGTTGAGAAAATATCGTGAGTAATATTCACTTCAGCAATAGAATCCATTTCTTTACACTACTGGTCACTACACCTAGTATAGTAAACAAGCCAGCACAAATACAGAGGTCTAATTAGTATACAAGAGAAAACTGATGCAGAAAAACTGTCCTTGTCATTAAGGATACCATACTAAAACCACAAATTACCTTTGCCACCAAACGTTCACACAAGGGACGTGATACTCTACTTACTTTGCTAAAAAGTTACTAAACCAATAAATAGATGGTTTAGACAAAACACTTTCCATCCAGCTACAAAAAGGAATAAGTCAATTAGATGCAAAAAATGTATGGGAAATTAGATGCTAAGAGTTATACTGTATTTTTGTGTTTACTGATGACTACACATAGAGTACACATTTCATTGTAGCACCCACTGTAAAATTCAACCAGTTAACATACAATGTTAATGAAGATGATGGACCAGCACAACCTGTACTAGTTCTCAGTAACCCATCATCAACTGATATTACTATAGGTGTGTTTAGTACTGATGGATCAGCTACTGGTAAGGATACATTATTACCTTCAACTTTAACCCATTGACGATTCCTGTTTATAATTTACAGGAGGAGGTGTTGACTACATTTCTGGACCATACAATGTGACAATACCTGCTGGACAGATCAGTGTTGCATTTGATGTTCCAATAAATGATGATAATGTGTTTGAGGAAAATGAAGAATTTCTCCTCACAATTAATCAATCCTCATCACTCAATGGTGTTATTATTAGTAGTCCAAATGTAACAGTTGTGATTATATCAGATAATGATGGTAAGTTTATGCAAGTTCTCTAGCTGTAAACAAACACAAGGTAGATTGGTACAGTAGTATGTAAGGTAAATGGAGGTAACTTCATAAAAAATTGCATTCATATCATATTACGATCATCATACTCAACTGCAACCAAACTTGAATGCAAACAATATGTGTTTATAAGTAGTGTATTTTGTTGTACAAACATAGCTGCATATCTCTTGTACTTTCCTTGGAGGTACGTGGTGTTATTGAAGATGAATAGTTTATGCTACAAAGTTAACTAAAAACCATAAGGAAAACAGGAATATTACAAGCCAAGATTATTAAAATGAAACATGCTTAAATTGATCATCATCTAAAGACTAAAGATCAAGACACACAGTAGTGTGTCGTGCAGCCAAGAAAGCTGGCATCCACACCGTGAGTATTGTGATAGGAAGAAAGAAAACAGCTTTTTCATGCGTGCATAGCTTCATGGCCCCTTCTCCAATGCACACGATTTTTGCATTATAGTTGATCCCCAAGTAGGGTACGCCACACAGCAAATTTGACTAAATTCACAACAGCCATTTGCAAAATATGGGCATTCAAAGTTTCATTTTAATTTCTTCGTTTTTTCTTCTTATGCCTTGTGGGGGCTACGGTGGCTTTGATTTCTTTCTACATGCTTTGCAAAAATTGCTATACAATGGACACATGTAACTTGATTGCCTTGATCTTTGGCACAAATGAAGAGTGTGTAATGATGGATTCCCACGCCAAGTCGTTTCTGAATCTGAGGTATATTCAAGGAGTTATGAGCATTTATTACCTACAAAAAGATAAAACTTCTGTCACGGCTACAGGGTAAACCGAGTATAGAAATAACTTGAAAGTTGGTGTGTAGATAGGCTGATCATCGTAGCAGTACCTTTTGATAGTTTGAATAGCAATAGAGTTACAGCAACAAAGTTATAAACAAAAGCCAAGCAAGTGCAAAATTGCAGGATCTAGATATTCTAATAGAGCAGTCACTGCAGGGTAAAAAAGTTGTGCAAAAAATGTCAAAAAAACTTACCAGAGTTCAAACCAGGGATCTCCATACCTAACAACTGCATCCTTAACCACTAACCTTGGCTGATCACCTCACTTAATTTCTGCTTTATAAATGAAATTTCTAGTTGAAATCTGCTTAACTATAATCAAACATTTGTAATTCCATAGGTCTACCAATAGAAGTAGCTACTAGATTGTTCTAGAACATTCTGTGTATGTTCTATTAGAAGTCCTCAAAAAATGTGTACTCTATTAGAGTATTACAATAATATTATCAAATGTGACCGGATTTCATATAGCAAGGCTTCCACACACACAAAATCAAACTTACGATTTTACCAGAAATGGATTGCTGGTCTAATACACTATCATATTTCACACTGTACTTCCTTCAGCACTGGCAAGTCTGGTTTCTGTAGCAGCTTTCTTCTGACCCTGTCAAAGCCACGAGTGTGAGATTGGCACCATTAAATGGCCATGGCTTTGTGACAATGGTGTGTAGTGAGCTGGGACTTCACAGAGAGCTCGCCAATTGTGCTCTCAGTCAATTTGGAGTAATTTGAGGGCCATGGAGGGCCATGGAGAGCCCAAACTTGGCCTCTGGATTTCAATCGTCTTCTTACTTCATTTTATACCCGCATATTAAGACCACCGTCCACCCCCACCCTCCCACCCTATTACTACCACCTGTGATATTATTACCCGCTCGAAAAAAGCTGCTCAAAACAGGGCAAAGTTTTGGTATCAGAAATGTATACACCCACTCAGTGATAGCTAGTGAACAGATGAACAATTGGTGCAAATTTTGTTTGCACAGCTGTAGGCACTGGGAAGTTATTACACAATGATTGCTTAAAATCGCCATATCTCCTAACAAAGCTTTGTGCGTCGAAGCCTTGTTTTGTCAAATTCAGTCACAAATACTGTATTAAATCATGCAATGAAATACATTTATAAGTCTGTCTTCAACAATCATCATTGTATCTACATAGAAAAGAAGAAATGTGAGAAAGAAAACCTCAACATCAGCCATATGCTGGTTTTGGTGCTTTATAAAGTACTAAAAGAAGTGAAATCCACACAAAAACAGCCAGATTGCAAAAACAATGGTGCAGCTTTAAAAAGCCTGGGTGAAAAAAGTGGTGAAATCAAATGTGGCGGCCAAGAAATGGCTGCAATGATGTTAATGCTAACATAGCCTGGCAGCCAATTGTCTAATTGTGTCATCTGTGCATTTGGTGCCCGGTTTTAGTTTCTCAGCAATTAGAGGTCGAACTAGAGAAGTTGGAGGTCTAACTAGAGAAGTTTAACAGGATAAACCGTCGTCGGTCATTCTGAGCTGCTGCTGCTGCTAGAGAAGTCATAAGCTGCTTGACTGAGATCGCTAAGTTACGCCAGTGAAATCCCTCACCACCAGCTTGCAACCTCCTAGCTGCTCCGCTACAAAACCAGCTAAGTCACACTGCATGTGTATAACTGTCTTAATATAAATATAGCTATTGCATTATTCAACTATCAACTGAGCGCGTGACGTAAAATAGCAATGTAAAATAGTGGGTTTACCGGCTCACGCGGGCTTGTTTTCAATAGCGATAGCGTTAGCTATCACCTAACCAGCAACGCGTCCCGATAGTGCTGTGAGGGGTTGCTCAGACAACCACTGATCGTGCGGAGGGGCTCGTCGAGGCGCTGGACCTGGCTCTCGGGCGGTCCTTCGCTCCGCCGGATTGGCTGTCGTAGCTTGGATCCTTTGGCGGAGCGGAAGTCCAGAAACCTGCGTCATGCCGAGGATGAACTCCATGACTCTTTGAAGCTGCAGGCTGACGCAACAACACATACAAGCTGACGAAACTCCACCTGTCACTGGTCAGGCTTCCTATGCGTCTCCCACAGTATCATCTCAACATACCAATGCAACCGCCAGTCACAGTGACGCCGCTGCTACAATGAACAACGAGTCACTGCGGCTACTTTTGTCACAATACAGCTTGCAAACCTGTTGCACCCAAATACCTGTCACAGGTCACCGTTGCTATTTCCAGTCCACAGGCTTCCCTGGCACAACTCGTGCTTCCTGCGTCTGGAACAACAGTGACCCCTACCTCTCAACCAGCAGTCAACCCGAACATATTTCCTCAGCTGCAGTCTACAGCTAGCAACCAAAGCTCCTCAATCAACAACAACTTACAATTCAGGCTATGTCCCGCTGTTCTGGCCATCTTCGGGTAGCCTCAACCAGCTACAACTGCATACCCAAGAACTAGCCATTCTTGGTACTACTCATCCTCCTCCACTAATAGCTCCACTACAGGCACATTTGTGCACTGGAATCCTTGTGGAGTAGTACATAGAATTCAATAGCTCGTTTGCCCATGCCATATCCTCTGTACCTGACACACCCACCACTCAGCAGCATATTTGCAAATGTTTTTCATGCGGAAAATATCATCTCAGAGTGATGCGCTTCAACTTGCCCCAATCCCCACCCACTCCAAAAATCAACTCCTTTGCCTCATGGATGGTGGCCTGGAACATGTATGTCTCCACCATTCTTCTAGCTAAACTATCCCGAGTGCTAGAAATGTTCAGCTACCAGTGCATTATACTCCTTAAACTATTGTTGCACCGATACACATTTTTCACATTAATTTTACCAATATCAATATTTGCCTATTCTTGTAAAGGTTATGCTGATGTTCAGTCCTTCAGAAGAAGGATGGGGGAGCAGGATATCACCTAAATTAAATTGCAAATGTAATGATAATGTAATCAATGTAGTTAATTGAGTGTGCATACGATTTTACAATGTTGTTGAAGTATTGCCACTAACCCCTTCATGGAAAAGAAGCCAAGTGGTTATAAAATAGCTAAGCCAGCTTATCAAACAGTGTTTCTGGTGGGATTCGAGACCATTTGCGAAAAGTGATTGACTCATTACGTGGGGTGCCAATCAATATCCACAGCCTACTATAGCCTGGCAGCCATACTTGCAAAAAAAAAAGCCTACATAGTTATAAACAGTTAAGTGTTGTATGCTGCATTTCACAGCTTTACTTGTTCATTACCGTCATCAATGATTGATTGTGGGTTTTAGTTAATCAACAAAATATCTCCACTTTGTAACTGATACTGCTACTTGTAAAATTAGTTAATATCGGCTTTTACCGATAATTCAACCCAACTATTAGTGCAACGCAACTTTAAACTTCCAACCTGCCCCCTAGCAGTCCATCCTACCTTCCCACCACAATCACTCATGTAAATCTGCTGTGATTTGACCAACCTAATAACTTGCCAACACGCCAACTTATTTGTGGGGATTCCCCTACCTAGCATACGTAAGTAGGGTGCATGCACCCCACTACTACAGTACCACTCACTCTTGAGTGTGAACTATGCAATCACCGTGACAAGGCTTTTGTACAGCTGTTCTTATCAAACATTTGACAGGGGTGTAACTTCGGTTACACAGCCCCACACCAATGGTGTAACTAAACCCGGGCCCAGGCCCGGGTGTCAGCAATCAAGTCGCGCCCACGGAGTTGGTAATGGAGTGGTTGAAGGGGACTGTTTTGCCGAATAATCGATCGAGACCTTGCACACATTTTTGGCTGCAAGGCAGCTATATTACCTTTCGTTGTTGTGAAATCACTTCAAGCTGCCAGGTTGTTGGTATAGGCGCCTCTGGAGATGATTGTCACTTCGATAATTTAGCTACTCAAATGGCTTCGCTTGTGAATACGATTCCGACTTGTTGCACTGGGCCCTGGTGTCGGTACAAGTCTGGTTACGCCACTGCCCCACACTCCATGGACACAGCGCACAACTTACAATCTGCGTTTGTGAACCCATCTGTTTTGGGCGATCCTCGTGCTCAGAACGCATTCAAACTAGAACCTTTCATTGCCCTCACCTGTATGCACCTGTGGGTTTCAGCAGTAACAATTTTATAGATCCCTCTGCACGTGTTCTTAATTACTATGCAGTAGATATGCTCCATAGTTAACAAGGTTGGAACCCTGATAATCACTAATAATCCTTATTACATTTGAACACTTCACGAAGATCCCTGATATTTTATTCAACTCAAACTCTTCATTCTGTACATTATCCCAACATGTCACCAGGATACATTAACAAATGTACTAGAGTTATGCGTCATATTTAATTTGTAGCACTTGTTACCATCATGCATATTCATGTGTAGGTTCACATTACCCTGCAAAACTTGGTTTTGTGTGCATAGTGATACGGCCGCTGAAGCTAGTCATGTAGTTTCATTGAAAATATATGGGTACATAGAATATCACCAGAGGATACATTGTATTCACATAAAACATGTCACAGATTTATGGTTGTGCACATCCCATAGCCATGGTAAGTAGAATAATATTTGTCATCAAATCTTACGGTCAGTACATAAGAAGCTATTCAAAGGGGGGCAGCAGCACAACTTGATGGCTTGTCCCAGTAGTGGTAGACACCATTTATGGTTTCAACAAGACCACTGTGATAATAATACACAGATACATATTGATTATATACTACTACTACTATATACATTACATCATTCATAGATTCTGATGTCATTAAGGGTTAATTACCATCACATGTGGCAGTATTAAATAGTCATAATGTAACAGTAATGAGTGCTATGGTAAATCAGAGTTACAGTCAATGGAAGAATTGGATTTTGTCACTCATGATGTTGTATTCATTGTGAGCTTTGATATTGTATGTGTATGGTAATAGTACTGGAACATTAATTCAAGTATGACAAATAGACACAAGTTCTGCAAAATATACATCATCATGTGTTATGTTTTATATCACTGTTAACAACTATTTTGGGGGAAATTGGGCGCAAATTGCTGAACTTAGTTAAAAGTAATTCAGTCCAAAGATGCGTGTGTTATCACTAATGTGACATAACAATAAATGCTATTTTCAAACTGGTTACGTTTGTTGCGACTAAATGTGCCTATGTTTGTTGCGGAGAAATGTGGTTATATGTTGTGATTATATGTGCTTATGTGTTGCGATTATATGTGCGATATTTGTTGCGACTAAATGTGGTTATGTGTTGCGATTACATGTGGTTATTTGTTGCGATGTGCGTAATGTTTGTTGCGACTGAATGTTTGTAATGTTTGTTGCGACTGAATGTTCGTAATGTTTGTCGCGACTAAATGTTGTAATGTTTGTTGCGACTTAATGTTTGTAATGTTTGTTGCGACTAGATGTTTGTAATGTGGGCTGTCACTTAATGTTGGTAATGCTAGAGTGTTGTAATGTAATGTTGGGTATAGGTACTGTGGGCCATGAGTACTGTTGGGTATAGGCACTATTGGGTAAAGTTACAATTGGGCATAAGTACTGTTGGGCGTAAGCACTGTTGGGTGTATGTACTGTTGGGCGTTATTAATGTCTTGTAAGTTACATCATCAATGGTAGCATTAAGCGTGGCACAACTGGGACAGTGATAACACACGATTCCCTTTCAAGCAAATGCGCCTCACCTCAGTTGCCCTACCTCCCCCAAAGAGTTGTATGTACGTATGTGTGTACATGTATGTGATGTGATGTTTCTATGTAGTTATCATGTGAAGTAATGTGTTAGAGCTCGGTGCGGTGGAAGGGTGGTTTGTGTAGGGCATGCCGTAACGTGCCGTGATGTGTCATGAAGGTAGAATGTTAATATCATTACAGCCATTTCTTGGCAATCACCTTTGATTTCATAACCTTTTTCATCTAGGCTTTTTAAGTCCTCACCATTTTTTCACAGCTTGGCTGTTTTTGTGTGGATTAAACTTACACTTCAGAAAATGATTGCTCTTGTTTAAGCACTTTAATGCTTACAGTACATCCCACATTATAATTGTTTTGTTATTTAATTGTTTTGTACTACAGTGATGTGTAGTTTGTTCTCTTTGTTTTGTTTTTGTATCTTGTGTTTTTGTAGGTGATACTCCTATAGGTGTTTGCCTTTTGTACTCACCTTACCCTTTTTTTGTTAAACAAATAAAAATAAAATCGTAAATAAATAAAATAATCCATAAAAATTTACCACACAAAATAAATGGACATGGTTACAGGTGATACAGTACATACGAATGCTGTACTCAAAAAGATATTGTCAAGAGTGCTTATGCACTCTTGCATAATAAACCTTGCTTTTCATCCCATAATTTGCAAAGCAATGACTTGCTGAAGATGAATGGAGTGTACAAACAGCTTTTTGTGCATACGTTGGTAATTTATCAAGGTACAAACCTTCAGTAATGTAATGGATATCTGTTTAAGATGGCAGTGCACTAGAAACCATTAAAATTCTGAAAATACACATACCCTTAAAAGTGCTGTTCTAGCACACACACACACACACACACACACACACACACACACACACACACACACACACACACACACACACACACACACACACACACCCCCTACAAGTCACACACAAAAGTTAAGCTTGCAATTGAAGATGTAATGTACCTCCTACTCATGACTACAAGTTTAGAGAAGTGGCATCTTCACTTGCCAAGTTACTCAATGGGTTAAATTTACCTTCAAAATAATCACTTGCCATAAAATTGTGACAAAGGATGTATCTACAGATCTGTAGTCCCAACACTGTACAATAGCTTAGCCTGCTAGCTAGTGCCCAGTAACAGAGAAATCTAGGTAGCTTTTAACCATTATTATTTTTGTGACATTGCAAAGTTGTGAAAATATTGCGAGTAATATTCACTTCAGCAATAGAAGCCATTTCTTTACACTACTGGTCACTACACCTATAGTATGTTCTCGTTGAGCTGAATCCTGAAAAACAGCTAAAAATTAAAGTTAATTTTTCTCAGCAAAGTTAACATTTCAGCTAACCAGATGATTAATGGTAACAGCAAAGGTGTCAACAACAGACATTTTATGGTTTGACTCCATTACAAGTTCGGGAAAGGGCTGTAATGGACACTGTACTTATATGGCTTCCCCATAGGAAATGTTTTGTGAAAATTTTGATTGGCAATAAATATTATGTCAAACATTCGAACAAAAATTTTTTGAACTATTTTTAGCGGGTCAAGCAGTACTACAAATCAACGTTGAAACCGGGTCACTACTGCTAACCCGGATGACCCACTGACCCGGATGTGACCCGGATTAATTAAAGCCGAGACGTGTTTCGGCTAGTCTCGGGCGAGCGAACGAGTCGCGTTTGATTTGTGTTGAGTAACTATTGCAACTTCAGCCTAGCTGTAGGTTGAAGACCAAAAAAAAAAAATAATAAAAGGTCTTCACCTACTGACAATCGCTACCCCTCACCATAGATACCCTCAGTTTCATGCTACATACTGCACTTACTTACAAATAGGTGTGGCTGAGCATATGTTGGTAATGCGATAAGTGGGCGTGGCTCACGAAAGAGCTACGCAATATCGTTTATAAGTTCCACATCGTCAAACGAACAATTTCGTTTCTCACGTGATCCAATCCGGGTCAGACCCGGATAAATTGTAAACCGGGTCAGACCCGGATGACCCGGATGACCCGACCCGGTTTCACCGCTGCTACAAATGTGCCAAATTTCAAGATCATGTGTAATTGCATCCATGAGTTATTAATTGTTTTTGAGGATTCAGCTCAACGTTAACATACTATAGTATAGTAAACAAGCCAGCACAAATACAGAGGTCTAACTCACTAGTATATGAGAAAACTGATGTAGAAAATCTGTCCTTGCCATTAAGGATACCATACTAAAACCACAAATTACCCTTGCCATCAAACTTTCACACAAGGGACGTGATACTCTACTTACTTTTGCTAAAAAGTTACTGAACCAATAAAATAGATGGTATAGACAAAACACTTTCCATCCAGCTACAAAAAGAAATAAGTCAATTAGATGCAAAAAAATGTATGGGAAATTAGATGCTAAGGGTTATACTGTATTTTTGTGTTTACTTATGGCTACACATAGAGTACACATTTCTTTATAGCACCCACTGTGAAATTCAACCAGTCAACATACAATGTTGATGAAGATGATGGACCAGCACAACCTGTACTAGTTCTCAGTAACCCATCATCAACTGATATTACTATCAGTGTGTTTAGTACTGATGGATCAGCTACTGGTAAAAATACTATATGTGACTGTCTCTGGGAAAACCGGTCTTATCGCCCATTTAAAAGTATCGAGAAACGTCGGTTTTAAACATTCAGTGTGTTGTAGCTGGCCAATGGTGGTAGGTACGCATACCAAATTTTCACACGTTTCACAGCAATTTCTTACCTTCCTGATCATCCACTGAAGAAGTAATAAGCAGCTAAGTTTCCCGCCATTTTAGATAGTTTTTAAACCGAGGTTGTCTGTATCAGGTGAGCTCCAGAAGGGTGGGAGGCGGGGGCCCTGGAAGGCGGGCAAGATGGTGTTCACAAATTGAAAAGAAACTTGCTGGGATGATCTGGGTCAAGTTATAGGCCATTCAGGGCTCAGAACTGGCTAAAATGAAAGGAAATTTACAGCACAGGCCACTGTCCAACACCACGGAGCTGTACAACCACACACAGCCATCACCTGGTTGGCCAGGGCTCCATCAAGACCCCAGACCACTCGTACGGCTCGCCACTGTGCTCTGAAAAAGCAGCCAGCAAAAGCAGACCACTTCACTCTGGTCCACTGTGGCAGTGAAACTTGATAGTGCATTCATTAAGCTTTGCGTTTGTGTGAAAAAATCAAACTTCCTGTCTTGGGCGATAAGAACGGTTTTCGTAGATCCAGTCACATATTACTTTCAACCTTAAAGCATTAAAGATTCCTGTTTATAATTTACAGGAGGAGGTGTTGACTACAGTTCTGGACCATACAATGTGACAATACCTGCTGGATACATCAGTGTTCCATTTGTTGTTCCAATAAATGATGATAATGTGTTTGAGGAAAATGAAGAATTTCTCCTCACAATTGATCAATCCTCATCACTCAATGGTGCGATTATTGGTAATCCAAGTGAAACAGTTGTGAATATATCAGATAATGATGGTAAGCTGTGTATGAAATATTAGTAAGTGTTCCTGTTCTATGATTTTATGTATTTGTTATTGGTTGTCTATGTATAACTAGCATACTAAAAATTATTAATTAAAAATGAAGTAGGGATCCAAGTGATAAAAAATAGCGAAACAAGAGACAAATAATGGTATTGCAGCATAGCCCAGTGACAAAATCCCTACATTGGTGTGTTATAATCATGATTTTGTTCAATGTCAAAGTAGGGATTTTTCCACCGAGCTACGCTGTAATACCATCATTTATCTTGATTGGATGCTTCCAAATTTGAAGGAAATCACTCAAGCCATTTCCGAGATACGAGCAGCCAAAGTTTCGTTTTTTTTTGGTTTTTTTTCTTCTTCGTCTTTTTGCACACTTGTAAAAATTGCTATAAAACGCAAACGCGTACTCCGATCGCCTTGAAATTTAGCACACAGAAAGGGAGTCCAAAGGCGAATACTAGCATCAAATTTGGTGCAAATCCGATGAATGGTTCAGGAGTTGTTACCGATTATTCGCGTAAAACAAGATCGATTTGTTGTTACGCCTACAGGGTAAACCGCTTCAGGGAATGAGTTGAAAATTGCTATGTAGATGGAATAACCATCGTAGGGGTACCTTTTGGTTGTGTGAAAGGAATCAAGATAAAGACCATGGAGATATGACACAAAACCCAACCTGTGTCACAATTACGCGATCGATTTTTAGTAATAAAAAGTATTAGTTTTTATGCCTACTAGGCAAACCGCTTAGATCAATGAGCTGAAAATTGGTGTATAGATCTTCATAGAATTCCCTTGCTGTAGTATAGAAGAATTGGAGTACAAACCACTGAGTTATGATTCGAAAGCCAACTCCGTATAGCAAATGCGAGATCGAGATACTCTAATAGAACAGTCACCCTAATAGAGCATTCAGCTAATTTATTTACTCCATTATAGAATTCTATTACATTACAAGTTATTCTGTAGGGAGTTCAGCTGCAAACATTTAATCTTATAGACAGTTCAGCAAGAAGCAAGTCACCTTGTGGAGAATTAAGCTACAAATATATCACGGTAGAGATTCAGAACATTACAAGTCACACTGAAGAGAGTTCAGTTATAAACAAGTCATGCACCCTGTAGAGAGTTCACCTACAATTAAGTCACTCTCTAGAGAATTCAGCTACACACAAGTCACTGTGGAGAGAGTTCAGCTACAAACAAATTACCCTGTAGAGAGATCAGCTATAAACAAAACACTTTGCAGAGAGTTCAGCTAAAAACAAATCAACCTTTAGAGCGATCAGCAACAAACAAATCACCGTGTAGAGAGTTCAGCTACAAAAAAATCACCCTGTGGAGACATCAACCAGACATTAGACACAATGTAAGGAGTTCAGCTACAAGTAAATCACCCTGTAGAGAGTTCAGCTAAAACAAATCAACTGCAGAGAGATCAGCTACAAACAAATCACCTTATAGAGAGTTCAGCTACTAACAAATTACCCTGTAGAGAGATCGGTTGCAAACATATCAACCTGCAGAGAGATCAGGTACACACAAATCAACTTGTAGAGAGATCAGCTATGAACAAATCACCCTGTACAGAGATCAGATAAAAACTAGACACAATGTAAGGAGTTCAACTACAAGCAAATCACCCTGTAGAGCGATCAGCTAGAAACAAATCACCCTGAAGAGCTATAAACAAAGTACCCTGTAGAGAGATCAGCTACAAACAAATCACCCTGAAGAGAGGTCAGCTACAAACAAATCAACCTGTAGAGAGATAAGCTACAAACAAATCACCCTGTTGAGAGATCAGCTAGAAGAAGAGTTACCTTGTAGATAGTTCTGCTGGAAACAATTCACAATGTAGAGAGTTCAGCTGCAAACAAGTCACCCTGTGGAAAATGCTAGAAGATGTTACCTTGTAGATAGTTCAGCTACAAACAAATCACCCTGTAGAAAGATCAGCTAGAAGAAGAGTTACCTTGTAGATAGTTCTGCTGCAAACAATTCACCATGTAGAGAGTTCAGCTGCAAACAAGTCACCCTGTGGAAAATGCTAGAAGAAGTTACCTTGTAGATAGTTCAGCTACAAACAAATCCACCCTGTTGAGAGATCAGCTAGAAGAAGAGTTACCTTGTAGATAGTTCTGCTGCAAACAATTCACCATGTAGAGAGTTCGGCTGCAAACAAGTCACCCTGTGGAAAATGCTAGAAGAAGTTACCTTGTAGATAGTTCAGCTACAAACAAATCACCCTGTAGAAAGATCAGCTAGAAGAAGTTACCTTGTAGATAGTTCAGCTACAAACAAATCACTCTGTTGAGAGATCAGCTAGAAGAAGAGTTACCTTGTAGATAGCTCTGCTGCAAACAATTCACCCTGTAGAGAGATCAGCTAGAAGAAGTCACCTTGTAGAGCGTTAAGTTACAAAGAAACCACTATGCAGAGAGTTCTGTAACAAATATTATATAATTTGTACATTTACTGATAAATTTAGAAATATTTAAAGTATTTAACATCTGCTTCATCTTTTCTTCTTCCTGTGGTAAAGAAAAAAGATAGGTTAAAAAAAGCCCCAAAGCGAGCCATAGGCCGGCTTTGGGGTATACAAATACAAAAAGAAGTGAAATCTAATCCAAAACAGCCAAGCTGTAAAAAAGTGTGCGGCCCTCAAAAAGACTATGGTGAAAAAAGATGTGAAATCCAAGGTGGCGGCCAAGAAATGGCTGTGATGGTAGGTTAATGGTAAAAATTTTAGTAACGATAATTCAGGTGAATTTTGTGCCAAGACCAAGCGGCACCAAAATTCACCTGAATTGTCGTTATTAAAATTTTTACCATTAACCTACCATCACAGCCATTTCTTGGCCGCCACCTTGGATTTCACATCTTTTTTCACCATAGTCTTTTTGAGGGCCGCACACTTTTTTTACAGCTTGGCTGTTTTGGATTAAATATTATTTACTCTAATAAAGCAATCACGTTGAAACGAAATACTCTAATACAGCAACCAGCAAGACAATTGGAAGCTTAAACATCAATGAAAATGGTCTGGTACAGCAATAAACTGGCATTATGGTAGCATAATTTTGGCAATTCTCAAAAGCATAATAGGTGATTTTCTGAGCACTGCTCAAAAGCATAGTGCTTAATTTTTGGAGCATAATAGCCTCATTCGTACTGTGCAGTGCTTTGTTTGGCCTCCTGCCTTGCAACTGTGGTCAGACAGCCCTGGTCAGACAGCCCTGGTCAGACAGGCAGGCAGACAGGCTAGCAAGCAGCTGAATTCAAGTTTAAAAATTCTGTATCTGACCACCTTTGTTTCCTTGTTTCTAATGCTGTATTTGATGTTAGAAGGACTAATATTAGTAGTGATTTTTGTTAAGTAACATGTTTCTATGATGATTTTAAAGACGCTGTGTGTCATGTTGAGGGGGATTCCTACTTAAATAGTACTACCATACTGCTTGATATTTTGTACATATCCATCATGTCAAATCAACTATACTGCTATTATTACACATTTTCAAAAGTATTCACCAGATAAGGCTGAGAGTTTAACAGTCCATTCATTTTTCCCTGTAGAGTCAAAAATGAAGATTTAGAAAATGCAAACTAGTTTTTGTTCAGCAGGTCACATATGTGCAATATGCATGAAAGAGTGCATCTGCAGCTATCTAGCAGTTGTGTAGTTGCCAATATGATACGACGCATGATATGGTACATTTTTTTAAAAAGCAATTATATTCATGGGCTGCTAATGAATTTTCATAGCAAAGTACCGGCTATACCCCATTGCACTGTTATATAACAAGCTTTAAAAGAGTTCAGGAAAGTGGTAAGCATTCCAGCTACACTGTTATAGTGCAAATATACAAAACTTCATATTAATATTAATTAAATGTGTGGGCAGCTGATAATTTTTCATGGTTAGGTACCAGCTTTCACTTCACTGCATAATTATACAATAAGGTTAAAGTCTAAGAAACTGGTAAACAACCAAGTGACACTGTTAAATAGCACTAAACCAGACATCCATTTCCATGATTGCACAATCAAAATATCAATATGCAAGCATGATATCAGTATCGCGATACAGTCAGAGAGTATCGCAATATTCTGGATGCATTTCACATAATTTTTATCATGTGACTGCATTTTGGAAAAATGATCAAAATCGCACATTAGAAGTTTCAACATGAACCGTTTTAAAGAATTGAAATAAAATTGCTTTCTATCCAGTGTAATTTTCCAAGGATAGCAAGCACATGTATGAAGTTTACACAAGAAAAGCATCAATCTATTACCTTTTAGACTACTTCCAGCTAGTGCTGAGCGATACTACCGTTTTAGCTATATATCGCGATATTTTGAAAGTATAGTAATATTTTATTATTAACTATCGTGATACCATGCCTGTACATTACTGTCATTAAAAATCCATTTGTTATGCAGTTTAGTTGGCTAAGAATCCTTGTAAATGATAAAGTCCACCCATCTGGTTTCCCCTGCAGAGAGGTGTGAACACCATAACAACCTCAAAGCATGTGTTACAATAACTGTTGCTGCAAACAAGGATAGTTTGCTATCACCCATAAGGACTTTCTGCAGGAATGCTGAGCAATACATTATGTGGCACCAGCTATGATTGACATATTTGTAAGTATTGTGAACTATTCAGTATCATGAATAGTGGCTTTAGTATCGATCATGATACTAAAATGGCATGCATGCAGTATCACTCAGCCCTACTTCTAGCACTTGTAGCTGCTTGTAGAGTTTCTGACCAAATAAGATAGAAAATATGAGCAGTTGGATGAGTGAAGTAGTATCACTAGTGCTCATACATGAATGAAATGCAGACACAACATTACAGGGCATTAGTAGCTGATGTGCAGCAAAATCAACGGAAAAAATGTTTGGCCAACCGTATCAGGTCATCCACCGGTACACTGGAGATTCTTGTCATGCCAGGTCCTTCACAAGACTAGAAACCACCATCCAAGCTCACCACACCACCAATCTCTTAAAACCAGCCTTGAGTTGTTTGAACAATGCTGAGGATCAAAACTAGTAGTATGATACAGTAGTGCATAATACTAGTGGTGTTAATTTGATTTGCCGGATGTGCAATTTGAATCAGTTTTGTAAAATCTGTTATGCCTGATTTTCTATAGTGATTGTGTGGCTACTGTTGCACACTTTAGACAATAAGGCACCCACAAACATTTAATGGCATGCTCCATGAAGACTTAACAGATTTCTTTACATTTTAATGGCTTGTAAAGAATGCTTGTATAGCAAGTTCCCTGGGTTATCTTGTGGCACATTGTATTTATTCTAACAGCATTTTTGAAAGACATTAAGTAAAAATTTCAACAGTAACACATATGCCTTTATATTACCTCATGTTTTGCTTTAGATTGAACAGCAAGGAACTGGTGTAAATGAACATCCTAGATAATGTTATTTATGCGCAAGCTTTTCCTACTTTATGGCTTTGTTATTGAATTTCATACCTTTGCAATTGACTTTGTCCCATTTGCAGTTGAATTCATCATTTTTGCAGTAGAATTTGTCATTTTTGCAGTAGAATTTGTCACTTTTGCAATAGAATTTGTTACCTTGGCAATTGAATTTGATGTATTTGCAATAAAATTACGCTCTAGGGTTTATTAGAATTAGTCACATTTGCATCATGACTGATTGTTTGTTCTACTGGCCAAGATAGAAGTGAATTTCTTTCATTAAGTTATTGTGTTATTGTTGCATACATCTGTGTCATGATTTCTAAATGAATTACTGGATATCAGAGGTGTAAAATTCCATGTGAACATTTGGTGGCATAATGTCCATCAATAGCAGTGGTAACAATTCTTATCAAGCATGCTGTACACGAATTAAGCACTGAATACAACCAATTCCTACAAGTTCTTGTTAATCAATCAGTTGTCTCGCATAGTGTTCTTGGTTAGCCAGGTGTTCACTGATTAGGTGTGATGAAATTTCTTGCAAATGCAATAGCACTTAATTCTACTGCAAACGAGTGAAATTCAATTGCCAAGACAATGATTTGTATTGCATAAGAAATGAATTCAATTGTAAATGGGATGAACTCAAGGTGAAATGTGACAAATTCAATAGCTACTATTATATACATAATTTACATAATTCATTATAGCTCCTACCATAAATTTCAACCAGTCAACATACAATATTGATGAAGATGATGGTCCAGCACAACCTGTACTAGTTCTCAGTAACCCATCATCAACTGATATTACTATCAGTGTGTTTAGTACTGATGGATCAGCTACTGGTAAGGATACATTATTACCTTCAACTTTAACCCATTGAAGATATCTGTTTGTAATTACAGGAGGAGGTGTTGACTACAGTTCTGGACCATATATTGTGACAATACCTGCTGAACAGATCAGTGTTCCATTTGATGTTCCAATAAATGATGATAATGTGTTTGAGGAAAATGAAGAATTTCTCCTCACAATTGATCAATCCTCATCACTCAATGGTGTGATTATTGGTAGTCCAAATGTAGCAGTTGTGAATATGTCAGATAATGATGGTAAGCCAGCAACATCAGCGTAAAGCTTTTCTGTGTTCTATAATTTGTACTATTTCCCTTTTTTCATAATACTGCAACAGTAAAATCAATTTCATAGGTGGTGGAAGAGGGAGTGCTGGGGGTGCTCCAGGTCTTCCAACTATTTCGCTGGAGGTGATAAGCACCCCCAATTCATCTTATGATAACTTGGACAAACACTAATAATAATACCGTATATGACCGTATTAAAGCCGGGCTCAAATACACGCAGGGGCTCAAATATACTCCGGTTACAGCTAGAGGACTGTCATAATAAACGCCGGGACTCATTTAAACGCTGGGGTGCTAATGATATACACTGAAAGGTGTTCTAAACTCGTGTCAGCTGCTAACTATACAGTGATGTCTCGTCACCAGTCTTATGATGTCTTGTCTTTTTCGACTATGCCTTCTCTTCTGGTGATGGCCATAGCGTAATTATCATGGTCATTGTCATCTTTCCGCCTGACTTCCAATGTTTCACTCAGCAGAGGAGTCCATGGGTTTATGTACGTGATGGGCTATGGATTTCGTATTTCGTAGGTACTTGTACTGGCACCTGTCATTCTCAACAAGTGGCTAGTAAGAAATAAACGCCCGGGGCCAAATTAACGCCGGTCTCGTTTAAACGCCGGGTCAAAAATGATTTATAGGAAATAAACGCCGGGCTTCTATACGGTCATATACGGTAGTATAAAAGTACAGAACATTTATACAAAAACGAAAGACAATAAACAGCTTATGTTTACCTATGGCATGAAAATATGTGTGTTATTCATACAGTAGTCTATGGTCACTTGAAACATGACTTTTTCACATACCTAGTTTTGTGCTGGCTGCTGCAATAAGTCTAAACATGCCTTCAAAGTGACCCAAAATGCTACTGAAAAGTTAATACAGAATTTTAAGCATCTTTTCCAAGCTTCAGTTGGGCCCTCCTTCATTCTTTTGCCATTGTCTACATGCATGGTTGTTTCGTTATATTCACAAACTTATTACATGTGTTCTAGATGTAGCATCGCTACTACATGTGTATTTACTCACATTGTTTGTTGCATGCCTGTAATTCAATGGCTGCAGCTATTTGCAAGCTTATACCTACAGTAGGCCTGCGCCTATTATTGCAGCATAATCTTCAGAATAATGGGTCACCGATTTCTTGAGAATAATTCCGGAATTATAGGATGGTTACAGGCATAATTTTAGAATAATCGGTGGAATCAGGGGGCGTGTCTCTTCTTGATAACCTAGAAGAAAGAATTAAGCTACTACAAATGATATAAAGCTGACTGGAGCGCTGGCTGAAAGGAGCTGAAAAGCCTCTAAAGATCGATATACTCTAATAAAACGCTCAAACACTCTAATAGAGCATTCAGATCGTTTCATGTTAACAATCTGCAGCCAGCATCAGGGATTTAACTACATATGATTATCTGCAATTCTGAAACTTGTACATCTTATGCCAGTGTATCTTCTTCAAGTCTTTATCTTCTTCAAGTCTTTAAGCATTATTATCTACATAACTTAGTAGCTATACAGTAGTTACAGCATAATACACCATTAATTAAATACACTTGAATTATTACTGTAGATAGCTATTCTAAGTCTGCTGTAACTAATATGGATAGAAAAATGATGTGTAAGGTGGAATGCTTCATATACAGTATGGCTGTTAATAATTTGGACAAAACTACTTATAGCAGCATCTTGAAAAACAGGCGACTAGCCACAGATATAATTGTGACTGGATTTGCAAAAAGGGGTCTTCCACACACATCCAATTCTATGAACTTAGAAGATCATAACGTTGTGTTCAAGAAAACCTGAAATTTTCTCCATCCATTACCCTATGTTGGTACTCACTACTGTCCAAATTTCAAGGCAGCAACTTTTTCCAATCCGAAGTTATGAATTGCAAATGGATGTGTGTGGAAGACCCATTTTCACAAATCTGTATACTGAATGAGAACAATTATGGAATAATAGGTTGGATACAAGATTAGCAAAAAGAATAATAGGAGAATTTTTTGGGAAATTCTGGAAAGAATAATAGGTAAAATTTTGAGCATAATAGGCTCAGGCCTAACCTACAGTGTTCATGTTCATTCATGCGCATGCAAATTAGTTGCTGCAACAAGCTACCCACCCAAAGACTATGATCATTTGTAGGCTGTTGTGGCTACAGTTTCAAGCTATTTCGTATTTTTACCAGTTATCTGAATATACAAGAGTATTAAATTTTAGGTACAATTATATTAAATTTTTATGCATGTATTTTTGGATGTCCTCCTTGTATTAAGTACAAGTGGAAATTTAATTAGGAAGTCATAATGCAAAAATTTGTTCACATGAGCTTATGCTATTAATATCTTCACAATTTAGCACCTGTCGTGAGGTTCACGCAGTCAACATACAAAGTTGATGAAGATGATGGACCGGCACAACCTGTACTAGTTCTCAGTAACCCATCATCAACTGATATTACTATCAGTGTGTTTAGTACTGATGGATCAGCTACTGGTAAGGATACATTATTACCTTTAACTTTAACCCATTGAAGATCCCTGTTAATAATTTACAGGAGGAGGTGTTGACTACAGTTCTGGACCATACAATGTGACAATACCTGCTGGACAGATCAGTGTTCCATTTGATGTTCCAATAAATGATGATAATGTGTTTGAGGAAAATGAAGAATTTCTCCTTACAATTGATCAATCCTCATCACTCAATGGTGTGATTATTGGTAGTCCAAATGTAGCAGTTGTGAATATATCAGATAATGATAGTAAGCTATCATATCATCAATAGCATACATGCAGTACACTGTAAAAAAATTAGTAGTGAATAATTTCTGCCACAATACTTACTATTTTTGTGTAGTGACCTTCTCTACTTTTGTAGTGACTTTCACTACATTGCAGTGAACGTGACAGTCATCACTACATGGTAGTGACCAGGTGCGGTTCTAAGGGAGTTTCACTGGTTTCCAGATACCAGTCAGCTTTTTAAAATTGAATAAATAATTAAAACAGTAAGCAGAATTTTAGTCTAAAATGTGGTGTATTACTAAAAGGTAGTACCTTCTAGTGGTTAAACTATGTAAATTGCTTCTCTCCAGCACAGAACTGCTTTTCCCAAAATTTAAACATGTTGAGCGTCTCTAAAAATAATTATCTATTATGCTTTTATCACTTCCGATACTGCAACAAATTTCTCTTTATGGACTTACAGTGGTAACATTTAACTGCGGAACATTTTATTGGGTTTTTGGTTCATTATTAGCTAAAAGAGTTGTAATAAAGGGAGCCTACCACTGTTGCCTTTGAGTTGGAAACCAATCAACAGATTTTCTAGAACTGCCCCTGGTAATGACAGCCACTATGAAAGTAGCTGTGAACGTCACTACACAAAAACAGTGAGTATTGTGGCAGACATTAGTAGTGACCTTCATTACATTTAGTAGTGATCATGACCTTCACTAGTTTGCTTTAACTGCATGGTACGTATTTGCATGTAAACACAATTTGCCACTGTAGGTTAACAGACAGGGTATGAATGGGATCAACATTCATTAACAGAATTGGAACACACATATTCAATACCATAACATGTGTACACATTGATCTCTCAAGGCAGCATAGGTGGTATATATACAGTGTAGTTGGCCAAACATTTTCTGTGTTGATTTTTCTGCGTATCATGCATGATCAGTCACTAAGAATTAAGCCAGCCGTGTCAATAATTTCCTATACAGTACTACTTTACTACATGGCATAGGCGTAGCAACTCAAGGGGGCAGCTCCAGTCCCTATTGAATTTCCTTACTTTAGGGAAATAGCTGTAGCAATCTGATTAGTTTGGTGTGTTTCCTGTCTTATCTAACAACAGTTATAATGCAGCAATGATGCAACTTGAAAAATGAACCATGGAGCTATGCTTGTGGAAAGTCATGTTTTCTTTGTTGCTGGTAATATACCCAAGTGTAGCATGTTGGCTGCCAGACTGTTTGACACATCACTGTGCGTCTTCATGTACAGCCAGCAAACTGACCTAAACTCAACAAAATCACATAAACCTTAAAACACGTTCCTTGATATTATTGTAGTTCTTATAGTTCATGCTAGCTACAAATTTACAGTAAATTGATGCTGATCATAAAGCTATATATATATATAATGACTTCAGTATTTGCAATCATATTGGTCAGGGTGATTGGTCACCCACCAACTTTTATCCTGCAATGCACTATACTGCATAACAGAATACTGTACATGTGCTGATACTTAGTGCATCAAACAAATCAGTTTTGTTTATTATACAACTTTTACATTTACATACAATGGTGTCTAGTGCAAGTGGCGACTTGCACTAGACACCGTTAGACACCATAAGCTGCCTAACTTTATTCCCAAGAAGAGTATGCAAAAAAACATATAACTTTGTCTATTTACACAAGCACTAACATTTATTGTATTTTAGTACCTACTGTGAAGTACATCAAGTCTAAATATAAAGTTAATGAAAACGATGGACAAGCACAACCTGTACTAGTTCTCAGTAACCCGTCATCAACTGATATTACTATCAGTGTGTTTAGTACTGATGGATTGGCGACTGGTAAGGACACATTATTACCTTCCACTTTAACCCATTGAAGATTTCTGTCTATAATTTACAGGAGGAGGTGTTGACTATAGTTCTGGACCATACAATGTGACAATACCTGCTGGACAGACCAGAATTCCATTTGATGTTCCAATAAATGATGATAAAGTGTTTGAGGAAGATGAAGAATTTCTCCTCACAATTGATCAATCCTCATCACTCAATGGTGTGATCATTGGTAGAAGAGACAAAGCAGTTGTAACAATACTGGATAATGACTGTGAGTGAAGTAATATTGTTTAGTAGGATTCCCCCTAAAATGAATGAATGGTTCTTTCCTATTGTTGCTGTTAAAACCATCACAGAAGTATCATGCACTTTAAATGGAAGAGTCTTAGTGCATCCAACATAATAACGTCACATCCAAAATGTTAAAACAAACACTTACAAAAGCCAAACATTGAATTAAAATTTTCAAAACTCATTTTTCCCTGCCTCTCAGCTTGTTGCCTGTCAGCTGACCATGATTACAAGGCTACAGGCTAAGCAAAGTAGCACACGGCCACCATTTCACACCACCATAACAAACTCACATGTGATATATACCTTTTCTATTTCCAATAAGTGTCCTTTGCTTTTAATTTCAGTCATTCTTTTCATCATGCAAGAAAACTATACACCAAGGTGTTAATTTTTCATAGAGAAGCATACGTGATTGCATTATGCAAACATACACATTTTACATGCCAGCAAACTGAATGATGTAGCACTTAATTCCTTAATTGTATTGATTAACTTGCTCTTGGTATCAAAATGTAGCCAGATGTTTAACTGCACTCATGAAAATTTCAGGTTATATGCAATGGTAAAAAGTTATGAAGCTTCAAAGTTCAAAAAATGGGTCAACTTTTGTGTGTGAAAAAGGTAGCTATTTGCAAATCCAGTCACATTATTTAGGTGACACCAACCTACGTATATGAAGCAGTTATATGATACTACAAGAGGGGGAAGATAGCTGCCTGTAGCAGATAATTACTGAAAGCAGAGCATGGTAGTTGTGCCCTTGAAAAATCAAAACACAGTGGTCAAAAATAGCCAGAATTCAGTAACCACTCCCCTTAGTGATCTAATTGCAGTTAGCTGTAGTTTTGCTGTAGAAAACAAGACATAGCAACTACACTACTTCCAGAGGTGTAGTCAGACGTTTGGTGATGCCAAGTCCTAGCTAAATATTTGCAGCAAAGATATAGGAAATACATACCTTAGTGTGTGGAGAGCCTTGGGGGGTAGGGGGGCATAAAATTAGACCCTCTGAAGAAAATTGAATCTGAGAGTGATTTCAGCAGTTTATCACAGTATCATACAGTACAGTAACACTGTAAATTGGGATCATGAAGAACTAGGATTTTCCAGCCAAGAATATTGCTAGGGAAACATCAATTTCCCAGACAAAATTTTTGGCATAATGGGTAGGTAAAAGCAATTAGCAAAATGCTGGCATAATTGGTTCAATTTTTGTGAAGTGGACATGAAAACTGATCGAGATACCCAAATAGAACAGTCACATACAATCAAATATCAGCAATACATAGTTAATCGTTGCAGGAAGAGCAAATGGCAATCAAGACACCCTAATAGAACAGTCAGACATGTTAAGCAATATTAGCCAGCTTCTTGCTGTGCATGGTAAGAGCAAGTACAAATTGAGATACTCTAATAGAACAGTCACTTTAAGGTGAAATTGTAGCTTTGCACTTGGAAACTGATGGTTAATCAATAAAAAGGTTAATGCTGAGCAAAATATATAATTCTTGAGCAAAATATGGAGCATAATAGGTAAAAAAAAGAATTGCTGGAAAGAAAAATAGGTGGAAAAATGCAAAATAGACTCGTCCCTAAATATTTCCCTAAAACCATCCTCAATTTGTATTCATGACAGCTTGGCAGCATTGGTTAGGCAAAACCAAGCCCAAAAATGTCTTCAGACCAATCCCAAACCCTTCCGAAATGTTTCCATAGAATTTTAAAATATATATATTTGACAGACTTTTATGCTGTCTGACTGACTGACTGCCTGCCTAACTGATGGAAACAGCCAAGCATGATTCAATAATGGATAAAGCTACAAGCTTATTTCCTCTATGCCGCTTCATCACAAGATGAGTTTCACCAACTGTGGTACATACAATACATGCATTGCCTTTGTCCTCCTTTGTGTTCCAGTTCTTTTCACTGACTATACACAAGGTGTTGATTCATGAAACCATGATGTGGCTTCCTTGTGGCTCTGTTGGCTATTATGCTTATCGCCCATACTTTCTGTAGTGACTGGATTGAACAATACTTACTGTCAACAAAATCACTTGCATTTCTCTGTGTTTATGCTAACACAAACTTATTTGATGTTCCATGAATGCATGCCTTCAGAATGAATCCAGTATTTGAGATCACATGATTGGTCACCCAAAATTGGTTATTAGCCAGTGATTGGCTTACTGTCAGTTGTGCTATGTTGAATTACAGTTTATTGTACACATGCACTTACTCAGTGTATTCTATATCATTGAAACAAACCAGCTATTTTGTAACTTTTACATGTACGTACATGTATAATGATGGTGTGTGGTGCAAGTTACAACTTACTTTAGAAGAGTAATCAGCAAACTAGCAACTGTACTAGTTTACATGAGCACTATCATTTATTCTATTGTAGTACCTAGTGTGAAGTTCATCAAGACTAAATATAAAGTTAATGAAGATGATGGACCAGCACAACCTGTACTAGTTCTCAGTAACCCATCATCAACTGATATTACTATCAGTGTGTTTAGTACTAATCGATCAGCTACTGGTAAGGATACATTATTACCTTCAATTTAAATGCATTAAAGTTTCCTGTTTACAATTTACAGGAGGAGATGTTGACTACAGTTCTGGACCATACAATGTGACAATACCTGCTGGACAGATCAGTGTTCCATTTGATGTTCCAATAAATGATGATAATGTGTTTGAGGAAAATGAAGAATTTCTCCTCACAATTGATCAATCCTCATCACTCAATGGTGTGATTATCGGTAGAAGAGACAAAGCAGTTGTAACAATACTGGATAATGACTGTGAGTGAATTGTATGATCCCATTTACTTTATTGTGTATAATACTTGATTGATTCTTACATCATGACAAAAACAACCATAATGAACAAGTAGAAAGAAGACCACTTAATAGCTGTGTAAGGTTTATTTTACAGTGTAAATAGCAGCTGACTTAATACATAATAAGAGATTGAAGGCATGGGTTGGAGCTGGTTAAATACATACTAATTGCCACTAAAAGACATCGCCATTATTTAAGGCTTGCTAGGTTAAAATAGAACAAACCTGATAATGAAGTGGAATGGCCACTTCATTTCCCAGTAACTGTAGGGGCACACATTTAGTTGCAATTTCCATAGTAACAACTAGGATTGATTGCATAAGCATTTCTCGTACTGTTATTCATTTATTATGCTGTATAATGTGTGGAACAAATCAAAAAAAAGTGGGGTGGCCACATCATTTTCCAGTATTTTTTGCATCATAATTCAGGGTGTGCATTAAGTGGTTTAACTGATTTTTATAATTATGTCTGGCCATGCTGTGGTATTCACAACTCGAGAGTAATTATATTTTAATAAAAAGTACACCAGTACATCATCATTATAAGCTAGAATAATACTTGCAAATGCATGATATATATCCCTGCTTTCAGCTTTTCTACTGTGTGTGACTGTGTGATGCTCAAGCCCCATTGCACATGTGTTACCACGTCAAACAGCAGTGCAGTTATAATTATTGGACATGTTAGGAATGTGGTTGGCCAGAACTTTGACCATTTTAAAAAGGTGGCAAACAGCAGACTTGTCAGTTGGTACATATAGGAAATGGTACTTATTTTGTCAGGGTCTGGATTGATTTGATTCCCTCTTCACTGATGATGGTACCCAAGTATATTTCACTATTTTTACCTCTGAGTTGAAGCTTTCCCCAGTTGAATTCAATATTGCACTCACAAGCTCTTTTGAGCATGTTATGATCAGATTTGTCAACTGTGGTAGCTGAAATAACAATAGCATCAGCCATTATGTGTACACCCTCAATTCCTTCAAAAGCAGACTTCTTCTTTTGAAATACTTTGCTTGCAGAAGTGATGCCAATTGGCAACAAGTAAAATATTACTGGCAAAGGGTATATTAAATGTACACAAGTTGGGAACTGTAACTCTACCTGCCAGTAGCCATCTTTGAGGTCAAGTGTGGAAAAGAATTTCTTGCCAGTGAGGTGGCTTTAAATTTCTTGAGCTGTAGGTATTTTTTAATCACCTTTTACAACATTGTTAAGATCTCTTGGGTCTAAACATTAATGCAGAGTGCCATTCTTCTCAACTACTACTACACTGTGTACAGAGACATTGGTATCCATGAATGAATTGTAGGTACAAGGGGTGGTAGACTGAGACTAGACTCTACATGGCTGTCCACTGTTGATGTTCAGGACAGCAAAGCTACAAAGGTTTCAAATGGTTAAAGAACAAGCTGCCAATTGAGCATACAGCAATAAAGCTGTCAGCTTTTGGAGGTTCACTTAGTACTCCAGTTGGCACATTGCAAAGGATAACTCACTATAAATATGTCAAGGGACCACATTTTTTGTTGTAGCCAAAGTGTTCCAACCCATCCTGGGTCTTAGAGATTATATCACACTAGGTCTGACCTAGAGTTCATGGCATATAGTTCATGACATCCACACATGTTAAAGGAAATGATTAAACAATTTTCCAATGTGAACAAAAGCAGTGTTTGGATATCAATCTCCAGTGTGGCATGATAAAGAAAGTTGACCCACCCACTGACTGAGTGTCTGAGGTTTCATTATCGGTGTAAAAGTTGTATTTTCTGATTGGGACTTGGGAACTGTTGCAGGCTGATTTCTACCATGTTGCAAAGTGGTTGTATTTATGACAAATAGAGCACCTCTGTCCATGCATACTCTAGGTATTCTATTGGTCTAAGTGTACGTATATGCACCTCTCTAATAACAGCATCAACCTGATGTTTTTGTTCTTACATTCCTTCATCTCCTTAATGTTTGGCTTTGAGGATTCTGTTCTCTGGGCCATTAGATCAACAAAATGTATATTAGTTTCTTGTAGGAATCATTCCTTCAGATCATTATTTTCTCAATTCAAAAACAAACTTGTCTCAAACTGTTTCTGTTTTAACTGTCTCTTTTTATCGTACTCACAATGGTTGATTTATATGTAATTTCAGCCTCATGAGGTAGGCTTTCCTTTGTAGGGACTAAGAATTGTAACTCTCATATTCTTGCAAGGTTGACAATGTCTCAAGGACCTTATCAAATTTCATGTTGTTGCAAGCTGGTGCCCATGCAAGTGTCAGCTGGTAGCTACTCTAGCTTTTGGTAGCTAGTTCGACATGAACATGAGTGCAATGCATCAAGTCAGCCTAAGAATCTGTGCAGGCATTGTATTGCTTCACATTTTGGCATGTGGCTGAAATAATATTCATTGCTGAGCAGCTAGTGTAGCAATGTACATAGCCTTAGTTATTCTTAATGTATTGACAAACAAGCATGTGGTACAGGATATCAATGGCAATTCAGCACAGCCATTATACTGCTTCCCATTCATTCAGACAAGTCAGCAATAGCCAATATAGCCTGCTGCTTCTTGCTTCTTCCATGTTTGTATATAAATGGGCATCATTGATCTGCACATGTCCACACTCATTCAGTTTGCATCTACTGGCCTGCATCCTTCGGGCAAATTAGATACAAACCTCAAGGATGTGTTACAAGTATTACACAGCATATATCACATAGACTGTATGTAAAAGTATACTGTTTATGAGACTGAATTTTGTAA
Source organism: Dysidea avara (assembly GCF_963678975.1). Lineage (NCBI taxonomy): Eukaryota > Metazoa > Porifera > Demospongiae > Dictyoceratida > Dysideidae > Dysidea > Dysidea avara. The sequence continues at coordinate 3,239,827 of NC_089272.1, read as the reverse complement.
AATCATCCTTATGATTGTGCCTGAAGCAATAATTTTTGAAATTAGTATGGTGCTGTAAATAGCAAAGAACACTAAAACATTTCTAAAAATTTTCTTGTACGTAATTCAAGGCATCTATTGTTTGTTCTACCCTTAAATGGGGTAGGAATTATACCTATAATGCTGTGTTTCAGAACTAAATATTGAATGTGTCGAATGTACCCATAAGGGTGATCTTCCAAAATTTGGTCACAAACTGCATACAAAAAAATGTTTTACATCACATACAGTTAATTCCATTTATGTCAACAAAAAGGACTGTCAACTGATTGGTACAACTCTGTTCTACAGGTATTCCTTGTATAATAGAAAGTATTACCGATGATGTTATGGGAAGTACAGCAACCATTGCATTTTCATCTAGTAACCCTACTGCCACTTTCAAGTGTAACTTGGATAACAAAGGATTTAAATCTTGTGAGTAAATCATTGTACAGTGGAACCTGTGTATTAGGGACACTTAGGACTAGACAAAAGTGTCCTATTACCCAATTGTCAACGTCTGCTAAGCAATAATTTGGGACCATTATTACATGTGCAGATGATGCAGGTGTCTTTTTTTTATTTTCAAGAGTCCTGATTAACAGGTTACACAGTACTATATACATAGATTGTTTGCTATGCACATCACAATGTGTATACACAATGGTACTTACATATGCTATGAACTAAGAGCACATTGGACAATGTACCACTCTGCGTGGGCAGTTCAAAGGCACCGCCAGTGCCATAATTTGTATATTGCACTGCTGCAGACCGCAGCGAGTGCATTATAACTAATAACGCACTGGTCGCGGTTTTTTAGACCACAACGAGTGCATTATAAAGTATAATGCACCGACCGCAGTGCAATATACAGATATTGCACTGGCTGCGGTTTTGTGCAGCATAGCACAAGTGCCGGTGGCGAAGACCACTACGACACCTCACCTAATAAGTGGAAAGACACTTCACGGATCACTCGAATTCTTTTATAGCCTGACATGTAAAGGTCAATTGTGGGCCATAATGTCACCAATACGTATAATGTTTACAAGCAGCCAATGGCGATCGAAAAAGCCAACACAGGTGGCCACAACTCTAGTCTACATATATAAACGTACTTATACACCTAGCCCAGATTAAACTGTAGTCCACTTCGACAATGACTCAATAAAACAAATATATTCTAAATAATACTAACCTTTACGTTTGATTGTGGTAACCAGTTTTGTCATGCTACCAGATTCGAGTTTAGCCAGTGTGAATAGTAAGAATTAGACTAGTATCATTTAGTAGTTAGGTTTTGTTTACTTAAAACGTCTATTTAGCTACTTTTTTTTCGCTCGAGAGAATCACTATGGCGATTAGTCTGGCGCTTAGTCTATATGGCGATTGAGTGATCACGCTGGCATGCTGAGCACTACATGATGAGAGTCGAACAGTGAATGCAGGTTAGTGATATAACCCATAACGTACTAGCTTTCAATATCTCAGGTGGCTGCAGTACTGCAGGGGGAACGTCATCGCAACGTTCGGCTTTGTTACCCACAATCGATGTTAGAAACCTGGCCTTTATAAGTGTTACAGCTGTCTTGTGAGACTCTCCTCACCTATTAGGTGAGTGGTACATAACAGTTATACAACGTGCACTCGTGCTCTGCCTGTATAAACGCACTTGCCTTCAGGCCTAATGGCCCTCAGGCTCGTGCGTTTATATCAGGCAGAGCACTCGTGGCCGTTGTATAACTATATAATAATATATATGCTGCACAGGTGTACATTAATTGTATAGTATACCCACTAGCTTGCTACACACAATATTGGTTGACAACTTTTTAGTATGGGACATGCATATAAAATAGTATATGCATTCATAAATAAATATTGTAGGTAGGGATAGACGATACATAACAGTGTAGTGTGCTTTAATTGAAAAGAGTGTCTTGTAACTTCACATTTGATTAGGTTCAAGTCCAATGATTCATACTGATCTTCAAAAAGGGAAACATCGCATTGCACTGAAAGTAAAGTGTTCCAGAGGATGCAGCAGACAACAAAGAAAGAAACACATTTTCAAAGTGTAAACCACAACCAACTACTTGTACAGTTATTGTTATTACATTATACATAATTAGTATGCCTATATATGCTGAACATGTGCACATAAACACTGTTGGCTTAGAATACATATGAAATAGGCAAGAACTGTGTTATATACACTATATGATTAGCGGCTATTAGAGATGTAATTTACAACAAGTTATTCTTTATAATTATGTAGTTTTTTGCTATGTAGTGTGTAAGTGATCATTAGCAAGAAATTAACATCTCGATGCTAAACTTGAACAACAATAAATCTGTTTAAATTTGGCTGCCTTTTGTTTGAAAAGGTGTATATTGTTATTCAAGATTGAATCTAAATAGTTGTGATAAGGAGTAATCTAATCCAAAACAGCCAAGCTGTAAAAAAAGAGTGCGGCCCTCAAAAAGGCTATGGTGAAAAAAGATGTGAAATCCAAGGTGGGGCACAAAATTCACCTGGATTGTTGTTATTAAAATTTTTACCATTAACCTACCATCACAGCCAATTCTTGGCCGCCACCTTAGATTTCACATCTTTTCCACCATAGCCTTTTTGAGGGCCACACTTTTTTTACAGCTTGGCTGTTTTGGGTTAGATTTCACTTCTTTTTGTATTTATATACCCCAAAGCTGGCCTATGGCCAGGCCAGCTTTGGGGCTTTTTTAACCTATCTTTTTTCTCTTTTCCACAGGAGGAAGAAAAGATGAAGCAGATGAATACTTTAAATATTTCTGATTTTATCAATAAATGTACAAATTATATATATATATATATATATATATATATAATGCATACATTTATTACAGAATTCTACATGGTGGTTTCTTTGTAACTGAACATTCCACAAGGTGAGTCCTTCTAGCTGATCTCTACAGGGTGAATTGTTTGTAACTGAACTATCTACAAGGTAACTTCTTCTAGCTGATCTCTCTACAGGGTCATTAGTTAGTAGCTGAACTCTCTACAAGGTGACTTCTTCTAGCTGACCTTTCTACTGGGTAATTTGTTTGTAGCTGAACTCTCTACAGGTGATTTGTTTGCAGCTGAACTCTCTACATGATGGTTTCTTTGTAGCTGAACTCTGTACAGGGTAATTTCTTCTAGCTGATTCCTCTACAGGGCGATTTGTTTGTAGCTGAACTCTCTAGATGGTGGTTTCTTTGTAGCTGAACTCTCTACAAGGTGAGTTCTTCTAGCTGAACTACGTAGTTGAACTCCCTACAAGGTAGCTTCTTCTAGATGATCTCTCTATATACAGGGTGAATTGTTTGTAGCTTATCTCTATACAGGTTACTAGTTTCTAGCTGATCTGTTGAATTCTTTTCAGGGTGACTGCTCTATTAGGTTGACTGCTCTATTAGAGTATCTCGATCTCGCACTTGCTACACCAAGTTTGATTTCGTGTTATAACTCCGTGGCTTCAAGTCTGATTTTTCTACACCATTGAAGATCCTTTCTAAGATGATTACTCCATCTGTACAGCGAATTTCAAAGCATTACCCCAAGTGGTTTTTCTGGTGGGCGTGGAAAGTAGTATTTTTATTAGTTGATCTCGATTGCGTAATTGTTACACACTGTTGGTTTTTTTTTGTTCTATCTTCCTTGTTTTTAGCTCGATTTCTTTCAAACTACAAAAGATGTGAGGTTCAATAGTTAACCTATTCACCCACCGATATTCAGCTTCTTCCCATACGCGGTTTACCCTGTAGGCGTGACAACATATTGGTGTTATTTTTCGTGAATAATCGCTAATACCTCTTTGCCTACTTATCGTATTCCAGCTACAGTTGGTACAGAGATGCGCCTTTATACCCCCTTCTGTGTGCCAAATTTCAAGGCAATCGGATATTGCATTCGCGTTTTATAGCGGTTTTGTAAGTGTGCGAAAAGAGGAAGAAAATAAGAAGAAACTAAGCCAATTTTTGAAGTCGCATATCTCGGGAACGCTAGAAGCGATTTCGCTCAAATTTGGAATTTGGAGTACTGAAGTTGGAGGGAGTGTCCACAGCAAAAATCGTCAGCTATATGATTGCTACGTATGTGCATAAGGCAATGGAAAGGGAGGTGGGTTTACTTCCCTCAGAATGATACAGACTGAAACCACATAATTATGTGATGGTATAGTGTGGTTATTAGATATAATCTATTTCAGGTAGTGTGGTAAATACCGTAATTTGCTTTATTTTCATTGTAAAATAATTTTCGTATGCAAAATTTGTACGAAAATTTTCATACAAGATCGAACCACTCTAATAGAGCAGTCATTCACGTAAATTATACAAAAAATTATATCACAAAAAAAAATTGCAGCGAATTATGGTAAACTGAAACCATATATGCAATAGTATAGTATGGATTATACTAAAGTATAAGATGATTATAATACAAGATTTATATTAAGGCTTATTTGTATTCAATTAGCCACTGGAAATACCATATTGTATCCCACCTTTTTTACAGTGTGTCACAAAGTCTTCACCATTATGTAACACTTCAGTGTTTCTATTATGCTTGCATTATACTCCTAGGTTAGCAAAAATTCTTACAGTAATCTTGGAACATATTTGTGACCAGCTCAGGCCTGAAAGTAGGGCATGTGCACTGTGCACATACAAGTACATGGGCCAAACTATATACACCCCATCACACAATAAGCCATACCTCAGCACTGGAATAAAATATTTGCATTCTGTAACTTATGTTATATAGCCAACTTGTTTACTAAGGTCATATCAAATTAATCATATGTTTCACCAAGAGTTCATAATATATATATCTAAATATATAATTATTATATTATGTACTCTTGGTTTCACCGATTGTTTGCTCTCTAGCTATTAGCAGTGACCCAGGAAGATAAAAATGTAAATCATTTTCAGCTGCAATTGACTATTTTGTTAGAGTTTGTATGACTGCTCTCAGGCTATTAAAGTATCTCAATCTTGACAGGTGCAAAATTAAAACCAAAGTTCTTCCAAAATAAACTCCATTTCCTTCCCCTCTGCTATTACACTTGTAGAGTCCACAGCCATATTAGTACCCTTTTTAAGAAATCACATGATGTACATTTATTTTGGGGTTAGCCAAACCATTGACCCACCACATCTGTAAAACATAAGATTAGTTTGTAATGGCTTAAGGGTTGAAAATCATACAATAATATTATGATATATAGGCTAAGATTAAAAGTTATAAGTCATCTCTGTGTAGTATTTTTTTCATAACAACTGCCCTAAAAGCCATTCATTGAATGTCTAAATGTGCATCATCTTGAATTTTGGCAGTTTTATGTTGACATTCAGAGGCTGCAGGTGTAGATCATGGCACACTTCAGATAATAGTTTAACAGTTAGGTCCCTCATGGCCTCACCTCATTATAGAAATACACACTGGACATGACAGAACATGGTTAATATATAGAGAGGCTGTTACACACACAGTGTATGGGAGGGAATAGGCCTGAATCAAAATATGCCATCATGATAAAAGTCATAATAGGCTGGAGTACTATGCCGGCATGTTAGGTGGATATTTCAAACTGTGGAGCTTATTTACATGAAAATAAAACTTCCTAATAGAGAAAATTATATAGAGCACTCAAATGCATTGTACAAAGCTCCTTACATCAATGCTCTCTAATAGAATATAATATTAGTGACATAACTCTAATAGAACATGTTCACTTATTTAAACGCATAATTGTGACAGGGCTTGTGAAATAGGGCATGTGGGCACATATAAATTTTCCTAATATTTCAAACTTTCACCACTTGCCCCATCCTACAGTGAATCCAATCTTCACCACATTACTAAGGTGGAAGTCTTTCAGAAAGTTTTGAATAGTTACAAATGATATATATATATATATATTTTTTTTTTATTTTACAGCTTTTAAACCTTGTCTCTATAATATATACTTGTACATGTGTTCAGATAGTTGTAGAATGTGGTTGTGTAAACATCATTGCATATTCTACACATGTATCTTGGGTTGAACAGGCTGAGCCTTTTGGTGCAGCCCAGCCTTTGATGATAAATAAATAAATGAATTTAATGGAAGCATACAGGTTGAGCCAAACCCACTCTGAAGACAATAATATTATGCTAGAAACAAGGATCGAGATAATTATTCTAATGTAGAGAGGGAGGAATTAGACATACAACTTTGATTTTTGCCTCAAGGTAGGGAATTAGACTTAGAACTTGGTAAAATCTCCTCCCACTCCTTCTTGTCTGCATGGGGGGTAGGTGGGGCAAAACTGCATTATTGCACAAGTTAAGTCTAGCAGTTCCAGGTATGTACATAAGCTATGCTCACTCTAATATTGGAAATGTGTAATACTAGTAATTTTGTAGGCATATGTAGTGCCATGCTATATACAACATGTTAACATACATAAGTAGGGTGTTTTTCTGTCTGTTAACTTACATTAAATCACATCCACTGACTGATCATTTACAAAATTTACCTGTTTACATGCTAATCAAGCACCCAAAATGTAGTCTCATGCAATAGCAACTGCCCAAAAAGATAGCCCTTGATTAATTTCTATCTGAGTCAGTGGCTAATCCAGGTGACTGGGTCAGCAGTAATGAGCCGATTTTGGTGCTGGATCTACAACCGTAGTCAAAGTCTTGACAAAATTCCACCATTTGGCTAATGACTTCATACGTATCTTTACTGTAATACTTATCAAAGTCAAGTGTGGATTCCTTAAACGTTGGTTTAGCACAATTTTTTTGGCTTGACTGTTGACTTTGAGTTTGACTGCCAAGGGCTTGTGTGTCATCCCCCTGTAGCATATGATTATATCGATGCATTAAAAGATACAGAGAAAACAAAACATATCCAACCTTGCAATGCCTACTTTGACTTTGGTCTTTGTGGTTGCATATGACCGAGGAGTTGTACATAATTATATCTCCATCTGATGGTTTCAAAAAAACCCTAGTACTATTATAGTGCTGTGACAATCTGCTCATCAATAGGTGGTCAGCTACTAAAGTTGATTCTACAGTATATAGGACATGCAAATACCATAATTACATAGCATGCATTACTATGTATGTAACTATACAATTTGAGATCTGTACTCACATTTTTGTTGAGTGTACATAATATGCAATCTTAAGTATAATAGAAACATAAGTACAAATGAATGAAAAGTACTAGTATTTTTAAGAAATACTGAAGAAATATTATTGTGCTTTTACACACACTTTATACTCATAGATATGACACACTCTATATAAAAGGTGATTTTGTAATAAAGTATGTAAGGTGCGTTATTGTACGTGTTCTTGGATGAGATATCAGTTGATAGTTCAACAGTACACAATCGTCAAGGATCTAGTGTGCCATGGGACATCTGTATTGATAGTAGGTGTCTCAACATTACTGGTGTACTCCAGACAGATCTTATAACTACCTGGTGGTAGTGCTCCCTGCCATAGTCCAGTATTACCAGCATGCCTCCCATTACCTGTAATGGATGCTGTGTGCTTGATCGGATCTGAGTTGATGGTCAGTCGGTTGAACACATAATGCTTTCCACTCTCAGCGGTGAAATGGAAGAAGACAATTAAGTGCCGTGTCTTAGTTATGTTGAGGTCATAACACACATCAGTTTGTGACCATGTTGTATTCTTAACTTCGTAATCAGACCGGGGGTTGACATTAATGACATTACATGTTGTGGGCAGTATCATAACATAAAGATTCTTGTTGTTGCGATGTTTTAATTGACAGTCAGTAAAATAGAAGACAGAAGGTGATCGGTAGATAACGTTGAAGTAATGTATACCATCTTTATAATTACCTGCCCAAATTCCACGAACATCAACTAACGAACTGCTTACTCCATCTACAACAAAAGCTGTCGAAGTTTGCTGGAAGCCATTAATGTCAAGTGAAGCAAACATGGTTGTTGTTGAACTAGCAGAAAATTGGTAAGCACTTAACATTGGTCCATCAGATGGTAACTGTACGTTAACAGCTAGATTTGTGATTGGTCCCCAATTATCATAACTGTTTGATGTTATTGGAGTAGGGTAACATTTGATGTCATCATACAGTACATCAGTTGTAGTGTGCGTGAACCAGATTATATCCAACTTAGCTGCTTGCCAGTCCATACTTGCAGGGACGTAGACTGCTGACCCAGAATGAAGGACCTTGAAGGTATAATATCCAGGATTAAGGTGTCCCATCCAGAATCCAGTCATTGTCTTGTACAGTCGAGTGCCAACACGTACAATAGACCCAATATCAAAATTATCAATCTGTAATTTGGTCGTGAAAGTACCTGTGTTATTGACATTCAGCTGGTAGTGTACAAACACTCTGGCTGGCTGGGCTATGTAGACAGTGGTAATAAGAGCACCAATTGGTACAAAGTAAGTTGATGATACACTGGGTAACTTTAGTTCATCACAGCTGCTAGTCCTACTGAATATTCCTGGCACAGCATTAGTGTAGGTACCAGTGCAAGTAGACAGTGTTATACTAACCAACAACAAGCTAACCACTAACTTCATTTCTCTTTGCCACAACTGTATTGTGATTTTGTTGTGTCAGCACCTAGCCTATAAGTAGCTGTAGTGATGTCATCATTTTACCATATATAGGGAAAATAATTAAAATGTGAATCAGTCTGGATATTTTATACGTACACAAATGCATGAGCCCATATGAAGCTGTTAGCAAAGCCTATAGAAAATGTATTTTTGTGCTCCAAAAGTTCCTAATACACTGCATATACAGTATGTATACACTGCCAGTGTGTTTTGAAGCCAACTGATAGACAGTGTGCTATATAATCCAAGGTAGTGTGTATTCAGACAGATGCTAAAATTACTGGAATATCACAGTTTTACACCAAATATTTGTTACAGGTATAAACTACTTTTACACGCAAACAGTGAGGTGATGAGTAGGAGACAAAATGTGCTCTTTTCAGCAATTTTACTGTCATAAACAGCAAAAATACTGGTCCACTAGAATAACTGTGTTACAAGGCTTCTACCTTTCTTGTGGTTTACTTTAGGTAGGATGTATTAGTGGATAGTCTACCAACTCAGCAAGTTTCTTTTCATGTCTATACTGTGATGGTGATTGTGATGTATGTACTTAGTCAACACTGCCTTTTAGCTGCTTACAATTTATAATAGGGATGTCTATTTTGCACTCTATACTAATGTTTTAAACAAGTATCCCAAGACAACAATCAGTTATCTCAGTCCATATGTTGGCCACTATAATACTTGGACATCAACGTATACATTGTGTACACAGTACCTACAGTAAGTTGCCATTGGCATTGCTTACCACAATTTCATTATGAGCTGAAGTATTTAGTCATTCAGAGACCTCTATCTGTAAAGTGTGGTTGGAGTGAAACCTGAGGCTAAAATGAGTGTGATCCCCTGTCATGGATAATTTATGTTCTTTTCATGGAATTAAAAAATGCAAAATCTACTACTTTGGTTGTATGTTTTCATTTTTAGCACTATTTAGTTCCTTCCTAATTGCTGGTTTTAAATATTATATCATGTGTGAACAAAAATTGCAATGTGTGAGATGGAAAGCACACATGAGATAACAATCAAATAATGACGTGTATCTTATGCAGAGATTGAGAATGAGGTGTCTGCATGGTCATACCTACTATAAATCCTTTTGGCCAGATTTTTGTATCACATCTGTTTGTCCAACAAGCAATCACTTGTGCCTTCTTAACATCACTTTTACTATACAGCCAAGGTGATTTTAAGGTGCATAGTATACACAGGCAATTGCTGAGTTGATAAACTTTGTCATAGAGTTATTACATAGAAGCCACATAGCTAACAGACATAACAGATGTTATATTGATCTATATTTTAACACTGCTGACAATTGCACATTTTGGTAGCATCACCTGCTTACCACAACCCAGTCAGCGTGAGTCTGTTAGTGTCTGTATCTTTATATGTAGCTATCATCACTGGAGTAGTATATAGATAAACAGCCACTATTCTCAGAAATATATTCACACAGTGCATCTATGGGAATTGATTTAGTGACAAGAAAGTAACAGATGAAATGAAGTGTGAGCTTATAATACCAGGAGATACAATGGAATTATGGTGTTGTCATGTAGTCAAAGAGTCCCATTCTATTATCCCTGCTTTGCTTATATACACAATAGCATAACAATACTGTAGTTCTGCATGAAGTCCAAATAGATCATGACTCATGTTACTAGAATTATGATTCCAGTTAGTTCTAACTTTAAAATTGCATGCCTGTAGTTACTCACTGTTGCCTACTACTGATATATACTTGTATTTACCTTTATGTAACCAATCCGGCGTTGCTGAATGCTATGTAGCCCAACGATGGTACAAGTCAAATACTGCTCACTTGAACATCACCAATGTATGCTATCATTGTTATTACTTAAACCAGCAACAGTAACTTCATTTCCATAATGCAATACCTCATTTTGTGCTACATATGAGCAGGGAGTACTAGACGTAAAGCTGACTAAAACTACAATTGAACAACTGTGGTATATACTAGAAGTGAAGCTAAACTGTGCAGTACTAGAGCAATATTATAAAATAATGCTATCACATGCTCAACTGACAATATAGCTAATCCTCTGTGAATGTTTCACAGATTTGCACTAAAGTTACACAAAAGCAAACATGCAGGGGAAAAAAATTATGTTATTTCTAAAGCGAACTGGCTCAATCGGTTGGAATCTGGCAGGATAATCCACTGTACCATTATTTAGCAAATAATTGAATTGTATGTTTTTAAACCAGGCGCATGCCCACAGCCGGCCTTTGGCCAGCTGTGGGCGCGCGCCTGGTTTACTGAAATTTGTTTTCGTAAATGTGTGTGTGTGTGTGTGTGTGTGTGTGTGTGTGTGTGTGTGTGTGTGTGTGTGTGTGTGTGTGTGTGTGTGTGTGTGTGTGTGTGTGTGTGTGTGTGTGTGTGTGTGTGTGTGTGTGTGTGTGTGTGTGTGTGTGTGTGTGTGTGTGTGTGTGTGTGTGTGTGTGTGTGTGTGTGTGTGTGTGTGTGTGTGTGTGTGTGTGTGTGTGTGTGTGTGTGTGTGTGTGTGTGTGTGTGTGTGTGTGTGTGTGTGTGTGTGTGTGTGTGTGTGTGTGTGTGTGTGTGTGTGTGTGTGTGTGTGTGTGTGTGTGTGTGTGTGTGTGTGTGTGTGTGTGTGTGTGTGTGTGTGTGTGTGTGTGTGTGTGTGTGTGTGTGTGTGTGTGTGTGTGTGTGTGTGTGTGTGTGTGTGTGTGTGTGTGTGTGTGTGTGTGTGTGTGTGTGTGTGTGTGTGTGTGTGTGTGTGTGTGTGTGTACCTATCTATGTTTGTCCATACGCACCCACGTGAGCAAACTCGTTGAATAATGGTAAAAGCAGCTTTTTCGTAAGAAGTAAAAGCGAAATGAAGTCTGTATTAAACTTCTACACAGGTGAACTTTGCTCTGAGGTGGCTTCTTTTCGGCGGACTGAAATACGGGTGTGGCGACTATTCTCAGTCTTTGTAAACTACCTTCCCTTTGAGGTTTTCAGGCGTTTAACAACTGAAAAACAATGGTGCAGGCCTCGTACACTACCAGGAATAGCCTATCGCTTCGAGTTGAAAGGGGGCGTATCCCTTACGTACGCGAAGTCTCGCGAACGAAAATGAAGAGCAGCTATGAGGCTTTGTCGAGAGAATCTGTGGGGAAAAAACACGATAGTTAAACTATAAAACAGTTTAGAAGGTACTTCTGTGCGTAATATGTTGGTTAAAGCGGTTTGTTTGACAAGCGCTTCCTTAGCACAAGGGGGGTGTCGCGTAGGTACGCGCTGTAGGCAGATCTGCGACCGCGGTCAAAGTCTTGACCGGCTGAAGATTTGCTTTGACCTGTGACTAAGACCCTTTTTCGACCTTTGACCGGTGACTTAGCGACGGTATTCAGTTCAGCACTTTTCGATTGTGGGTTGGAAGCTTTTACCCTTGACCGTTGAATTGGCACGATTTTGGTGACCTTTACCTTTGACTTAGACCGCGGTCGCAGTAAGTGCCTGTGTGTCACCCCCTTGTTAGCAGTGCATAGCAACGTAATTGAACGAATTACGAAAATTTCATGAAATACGAGAATTAGCTAATAATATTATTGTACAACCAAAAACTACCCTATTGTAAAATAGTAATACACATATATAGTTGGTTAATTCATAGTAGCATATACTATCTATGGTTAATTCCAGATGAATTAGATAGCTGCATGATGCCCGGTTTTTAGAGGTAGCACAATTAACATCAACTTGTTTCTGTTGACAACATACCATTGTGGACAATGTGCAGCACCTGCATTCTTGACTGTGTGACACACTGTCATCCACATGTGTCTTTCTATTCACGCTACACTACAACCTTTCTAACAGCATGTAATAGCACTAGTATAATATTATTATTCATTTTTTCTTCATGTAGGCTTATGCACGCCATATCCATAGATGCTCAGTTCTGAGCATGCATGCAGTTAGACCACAGATGTATAGACTAGAGTTACACTGATCCAAATAATAACAATCATTAATGTTGCACACCTTTTGTCAATAACAATACAACAATGAGAGAGAACCATCAACGATGATGAAAATAATGCATACATAAATTATACCGCAGTAACTGAAAGTGTGGTGTGTCCTCGGGCACATGCGACCACAACATGGAAGACCATAAGGTGGGCGTGGCAAGGAGTGAAATTACAACAAACACATAAAACAACAAACAAAAAATAACAGTGAATAAACAAATAGTCCTATGTTTCTACCGACCACTCAGCACAGTTCCTTGCTAGAAAAATTCTTCTAGATGCAGTAATAGATAATCCAGCAGCTTCATCAAGTAACTTTCTACATTGAGACCGTGAGATTGCTGTAGCTTGTTGAATGTAGCATTACACAGTGAGGACAGTGATGATTGTATATAATGGCTAAGAGCACTAATGATGGTATTGTAGTAACAAAGAGTTCCCAGTCTATTATTTTCTTTAAAATTTTGCTGTACTAGATATAATATATATGGTAACAGTCATGCAGCCATACTTAAGACATGGAATGTATTTTGTCTTTCTCATCAGAGAAATAGAGTTACCAGGTATTGTTAGGTAGAGTTACCAAGTATTGTTAGGTAGAGTTACCAGGTATTGTTAGGTATTGTTGTTTGCAATCCTAGCAGCCTATTGGAAAGTTTATGGCGATGTACATCATAACGAAGTCCTCAATTTTATTAGTCACGCAAATGGCCACATGTACACATACATATGCAAACTGACTAAATACATTTGTTACATCACCAGCTATAATACATGAATGGGAAAACATGAGAGAATAAGTAAACAACAATAAAAAGGACAAACTACAAAAGTGCTTTAATCAAAGTATCAAGAAACTTATATAGAAAGTTTTTTAAAATATATATATTTTATTACCTGGCCCTAATGGAACTCCTTTCCACCCTCACTTCTCCAGCTAGAATTAAAACCTAACTGAAAACAAAGAAAAAACAAAACAGCTAACCTACAGAGCCTATGTAGACCTACAAACACCGCATGGATTGCCAGCATACATACAACTCCCAGGCAGTGGCAAGCCTTGCAGCCTAAGACTGAGTACACTGCAGGGAGTAGGAGGAAGAGTCTAACTCCCACAGAGGACCGTCAGGCAACAAACTGAACAGATGCAAAAACATTCGAGCATGCATGTCACCAAAGACAAACAGAGAGCTGTACCAGCAGATGAAGAAGGGCAAGACAACGAGAGTTGCCACTCTTGGTGGTTGTTCTAGCAACAATATCCTGCAAGACAGGACATTGCTGCTAGTAAGTCGATGCTAACAATGTGCCTATATGACAAAGTCTTTATATATGTGACCGGATTTGCAAAAAGGGGTCTTCCACACACATCTAATTTACCAACTTTGACGACTCATAACTTCGGATTGGAATAGGCTATTAGCTTGACATTCAGTCAGTAGTGAGCACCAACATAACTTAGTGGATGGAGACATTTTCAGGTTTATAAATAATTATTATGTTTCTTGAACATGGGTTTATGGTGTTTGAAGTTCATACAATTAGATGTGTGTGGAAGACCCCTTTTTGCAAATCCGGTCACATATAGAAAATCAAAAGTCTGTGCCATATCCCACATTACGGATAGCACATTTTTGCAAGATGTAAAAAATTGTACACCCAAGCTATATATTCATTAGTATAAATATATACTTCAAAGATATTATGTACCAGTGTCTTACTAGCAAGGCTACTGAAAACCTGTTTAGCAGGAAGTGAGAAACTTAGCACTATATAAAATTCTGGACCATGCAGGTGATGACTTCATCCCACATACAACTTGCAGTCTAGGCAAACGTTTTGCATGGAATCCTCCAGGATTTCCTCTGCATTCTGTACTTAATGACATGACTTCTCATGTTTCAATAGGATCGATTACTATCTTGGTTGTAACTGATTTATCAACGACGACAACAACAAAAAGCAGTGAAAATGGTAACTGTTAATGTTAGTATAGCAACTATTGTTCCTAGAATTGGCGCAACTACCTCTACAACAAATTTAATTGATGAACTTTCATCATCACCATTTTCCATGCCATTGTCATCCTCATCAGGGGGTGTGTGTGGAGGCAGCACAACTGGGCACGCACCATCACATGTCAATGATATTTTTATTGTATCAAGTTCCACACCATGTAAGTCTGTTGACAAAAGCATAACTGTCAGCTGGTACTTCCCAGGAAAAAAGGCATGTGCTTCACCTAGTATACCAGAACTTTCAAATACATTCCAAAAATGGTCATCTCCACTTTTTGCAACAGTAGTGAATTCACCAATCGTATCATTGTCCAGGTAAACACTTATCCAATCTTCGTCGCCGTCATTGGAGTACAAAACGTCTGTGACATAGATGATACATTCAGATAGTGATGTAATATTGTAAGACACACTCTGCCCCTCTGTGGCTAGGAAAACCGTTTGTCCGTTAGAAGACTCGCTTCTGTTTTTTATGCATGGGCTTGATGAATAATTCACCATCGTCACTGGGTCACATTCCTTCAGCAAAGGTGAGGATATTCCGTTCGAGATTCCGTTAGAAATTCCATTTTCCATTTCCAAGTTGTATTCCGCACCTTCTTTACAATTTAATCCGCAACACAAGTGTAAATGTAGAATTGACAATGCCAAAACTTTAATGAACAAAACGCACCTGACGTGCATCATCTTCAAGCACATTTTGGCGAGATATTTAACGCAAATATTTAACAATAATTATAATATTTATTATTTAATGCATTTTCCAAAATTGAAACAAAACCGAAGAAAGAGATTGCAGTGGAATGGTAATAGCATGTTATCCTGGTTATAGCAAAGACAATAAAGTATGTAGAGAAATATTTGAGATTTAGTAATCTCTGTAGCTACACTTATCAGTGCCTGGCCTGTTGTCCAGTTGTAGCTGTAAGTTATTTGTTTGATATTTTTGTACTAACCCAAACATAATATTACTGATTAATACAGACACAACAAACATCTTGCAGTTTTGGTTAGTTGTATTATCAGAGATCATCAAACACGTGGCAATGGTTTGCTTTACTAGCTCTACACAAATGGATGCCCTCTGTGTGCTGGAAATAGTTAAATATGTACCTACACTGTTAACGTCACATACGTATACAGCACAAATCACAAGTATTATTTTTTATTAGTAGTTTAATATACACATTCCACCTGAAATGATTTTTCAATACTACTGATTGGCTAATAATAATTATGATGAAATACATTAAGCAGTGACTGAAAGGGGAGATGCAGGACACACACACTTGGCAAGTTAATAATTTTATATGCCATTAACAGATAATTTTCATGTAGCTAGCTATGGTTGATAATGTAAAATAATGCATTTACAGTAACATGCAATGATTTGTGTTTTTCTCTTATCCACAAATTAAAGGTATTCTCAGTACAATGCTACGTACATACATCCATTCAGATGCATAAGAAAATCTGTGTCATTTTGAAGCCAGAGTTAGATGATACTTCTTGCTTGGTACTTATATATATTTAGTTATAAAAGTTGTTAGTGGGATTACTGTACACCAAACTTGTTCATAACACTTGTAGCTACAGAGTTGGTGGTCACAATTTGGTAACAAGAAACACCCCCAGGGCAATTTTGATCTGTGACCATACTGACCTGTCCTATCTGGCAGGCAGCTGTAATGAAAGATAGTGCTATTTGGATGAAGGGCCATGTGATGAAATTGTGTTTTCTTTCTTCCTGCCAATAGACACACATTTTGTTATGCTAGCTTCCTTGGTTCATGACACACTGTCATATAATTATGTGTATTGATAATGTACGCAGTTCATACAATTACACATATTCATGTGCAATGCTATCCACTTTTTGCATGTAGCGTGTCACCTTGTAGCTATGTACACATTGTTGATATCAGGGAATTAAGTTACCACTCACAATTGAAGCATACTAGCTGAACAAAATAAGTAACTAATTAAAATATTTCAGTTATTGTCAAAGGAAATACCATGTGACTACCATGTGAGTTATACAAAACAGTACCAAGTGAATTCTTACATAATTATACATACTATACTTGAATACAAACTTTCACCACAGTACTGTGCGATTGTACTGCTTTCCCTGACTTTGTAGATTTCAAAAAGGCATGAAATTGTTTCTATAATAGCTAACTCTTTTTTCTAACTGTGTATGTATTGGGGTTAGAATTGTGTCAGCCACTCCTGAAGATTTTTCTTCCACACTGCAGTGGAACCTCAGTTATCCGGACCCCACATATCCAGATTCTTGGTTAACCAAACTACGGAAATGATTACTCTTATTAGAGTAGTGACTGTTCTATTAGGGTAGTTAAAATACCAAATATTTTTCTTTAAGGTTATTAAACACAGTTTCAGAGATATGGACTTTTCAAACTTATGTACCACCCCTGGTTTAAGGGGTTCCGATAACTGAGGTTCCATTGTATTTCTGTGAAGATTTAATTTAATTTAATTTGTTTAATGCACATACCTCATAATTGAGTGTTGTGTGCATGTGAAAAGATGTGAACTTAAAATAACTGTTCTCTATAAAGATGAAGTGCATGACAAAATGTGTTTAAGTCAGGTGTATTAGTTAAGTTAGTAGGTAGTGAGTTCCAAAGTTGAATTGAATGTGGGAGAAATGAATGATAATATGAGTTAACTCTAGCAGGTAAACTGATGAATCTTTTAAGATAGCCCCGGGTAGATGACAATACTGGTTGGAGATCTTGTGAGAAGTCAATACAAATAAGGTTGTTGATAACTTTGTAAAACATGGTGATGATGGCATTAGTTCTTCTTACTTCAAGTGATTGCCAGTTTAATTGAGACAACATAGAGGTCACACTGGAGTATGCCGAGAATTTGTTGAAGACAAAACGAGCAGCCTTACGTTGGACCATTTCTAGTCTTGCAATATCAGTTCTGACATAAGGGGACCATACAGTAGATGCATACTCCAAAATTGGTCGTACGTAAGTGAGGTAAGCAAGTGATTTAATAGTAGGAGAGCATTGCCTGAGATTTCTTTGCAAAAATGCACGTGTAGAGTTTGCTTTATTACAAATGGCAACAACGTGATCATGCCAAGACAAGTTGTGAGTAAAGGTGACTCCTAAGTATTTGGCAGAATTGACCTTAGAGAGGAAATGACTGTTGATATTGTACGTAGAATTTATAGGGTTTTTCTTATTTGTTATAGTGAGGTGTTCACACTTCGTCAAATTGAGTTTCATTAGCCAGGTGTGGGCCCACTGAGCAATGATGTCCAAGTCTTTCTGTAGTCTAATAATATCTTCTACACTATGAATCTCTCTATACAAAATTACATCATCAGCGTAGAGTCTGATTTTAGAGGTAACATTACTAGGGAGATCATTTATATAAAGAAGGAAGAGCAAAGGAGATGTATGTTACTAAAAAGTCCTTCCTTCTATAATTATACTCTTTTTTTTTGTTATGCAACTGTGGAAGTATATGGACATTATAGATGTGTCTGTTACAAGAGCTCTTTATAGTGTCTAACTATGCATTTATAGTATGTGTGTGTGTGCGTGTTTGTGTGCACGCGGGTGTGTGTGTGTACGTGTATACGGTGTGTGTGTGTGTGTGTGTGTGTGTGTGTGTGTGTGTGTTGTGTGTGTGTGTGTAATGGTCTTCCTTTACAGTTGTGTAATTGATTTACACACTGTTGTGTCTCAATAGACGATGCACTACCAGAAATACCAGAAGGTGTCTCAATACACCAAACCCCCAGATCTATAGAGAACAAGAATGTGTATAGGCTCAGAAACAGATCAAGACAGTTTTTGTTTGCCTACCACATCATAATTATTCTGAGTGATAAAGAAATTATTACCTGCCAAGATCATTTCCTGGTACTGCTTATAGAATGTTTCCTGGTCTCCACACTCTTAACAGAAACATAATGAAGATAATTTAAAATTAGACATTCCACCATCTGTTATGAATGATCAAACTCACACAAGTTCACTGTAAATGCTTTATCTTTCCAGTATGTTGCAACTTAATAACTACAATACTGCATTGATGTACAACGGACTTTGAAAACACATCAAAACCTAGCTAAGCTTATTGCTACATAGTACATACAAACAATAGCTAACATGCATTTATGATTATATTCGGTGCTGTTATATGTAACATTGTAACACTTCAGTTACATAGTTATGGGAACTACTGTAACATGCAGGCTGTATCCTACTATGTTGGAAACATTACATAACATTAACAACAACATACTGCAATAATTAATATGTTCAAAATTCATATGTTCTTAGCAAATAATTAACTTAAACTGCTTAACTTGTTGTCTTTCTTATGACAATATTTAACCTATTATTAAAAACTGGCCTTAACTATTTGTGATTATTATATAGGTATGCCAGAATCCAGTACTGTACTCACTTTATTTGCTGAGAAAAGTACACAATTGATTTGTTAATATTTTTTGTGTGAAATATGCAGTATCATGATCATGCACTAGCTATATATATATAGTATAAGCTATTAAGTTTATAATTATTAATGTTTCACCCATAAGTTACACCAGGAGACTGTAACAAGCATGTGTCATTATGTTCTAACTGTTGGAGAATACAATTAAGCTATTCTATATAGTTCATTGCTACTCATCGTTGTTTACATAATTATCTTTTCAAGCCATTCACTAATGATAGTTTGCAACTGCATACTATCTGGTATCAATCTTATACAATGAAAATGAAAAACAGATATAATGGATAGACCAAAATTCATATTATGGCCGCATTACACTAAGTCTGAAACTAACATGTTGCTGAATATCATGCACACTTTTTAAGATAACAATCTAGAAAGCAAACAATGACTTCTTACATCTACATAGATCAATCACTATAAACTGTTGAAAGTACACTGGTCACTATCAATATTTCTTGCAACAGACATTAGCTTCTTTACCTCCCAGTGTTCTAGGTATCAGATGATAGACAATGCAATTTTACTTATATATAACGTAATTTATAAATAAATCCCTTTATCTTTTTTGTAATTCCTTTAACATACCTTGCTGTTTCCTACAGGCATATGGTATTATTGAACACTAGTTGTACCCACACAAAATGCGCTTGATACTAAGGAAATTGTTATGTGCTATTGTGTGAATACACTTACAATTAATCAAGGAGTAATCAAATCATTATACGTACCAGCAAAGACATGATTTGGCAGCTATACTGATGTGCACACATCATTTTTTTAATAGTGTGTTGCACACTAACATTTATAATGTCATGCAGGCATTGGTGAACTGGCGCACCAATGAAGAGTGACTGATGTCATAGTTTTGATAAGGCCTTGTGCACTGGAATATCAGTGCAGTAACCATGAAGATGGTGTATCAAGATACATGTGTCCCAGGTACAGGCTCTTTAAACTGCCACATACACAGAGACCTACATGCCTGATCACATCTACACAGCTATCATGAAGGTGGCTTATCAAGATGTGTCCCATTATACAGTTACAGGCTCTTTAAAATGCCACAAACTAAGTTTTGAGTGGCAGACCAATGCCACAATTGGATGGTGGTGTTGCATGAACTAACATGATTAGTCTGAGTGTGATATGAGACTTGTCTGCATGCTGATTTGTGGATTACTCAGAGGCATGATCAGCTTACCAATGGTTGGTGCATCACTACAATGAGCTATATTCTTGCATTTTTCACATGCAGTGGTTTATATGAACCATTTAATTAGACTGTGTTGTCAGTGTGTTCTATTAGCATAACTGAATTGGAGTTTCATTTCTTCATCTAGTCGTGGTATTTTATTTTATTTATCAATTTTGTCAAAAGACTGGATTTTACAAAAGGACAAGCCTACAAATTTACTCCCCACAAACACATACATACAGTAACACAAGACATTCCAAACACAATGAAACTACTGGGAATACAAGGACAAAACAACAGGATTGTACAAAAATAAAGTAAACACCTTAATATAAACACACAACAACAAAATCAGAAAAGAAAACATGGAGGGCTGGACAGAACAAGGCCTTTTTAATATGCAGAATGGCTATTCCACAAAAATTGGCTGTTGACAAAGATTAACGGAAAGAATTAATAAAAGAAGCAACAGGCCAAATAGATAGAGGATGTGATCTTGGAAAATTTCACAAAAATGTAACAAGTTCCTGTGGAGAAGACTATCTTGAATATAACAAATGGAGAAATAGCTATGACATTGTTGGATGGAAGGCCAGTTTAACTCTTGTAAGCAGATATCAGAAGACTGCTGTTGTGTTGTTTACTTATTGCATAACAAACTGTGTATATAATTATGTACATGTGTTGTACAGTATTGAGTATAGTTTTTTTTAATTGTTATTTTAACTGGGAAGCAGCATCAGCCGAAGCTGTTCTTCAGCTATGCCCTGCACACAACATGTCATATTCAAGTTAATTGGCTGTAATGAGTAAGAAGGTAAACATCAGCATGTGTATTTGCTTTATAAATATAATGTAGATAGCGAAGAGTTGTTTTTGTTAGTTGCTTTCAGAAGGCATCAGCATAGCCAAAGAGAATCTTTCATGCAAGCTCAATTAGAAGCTTTTATTTAATTATTTTAAATTGACACCAGCCCTACCACCTCCACGAAGTAACAGAGGCTTAAAAAGGGGGCTAGTTGTGGTCAAAAAGCTAGTTGTAAATGACTTTTGGCTAGTTGTAAATGGTGATTGGGCTAGTTGTAAAACTTAGCCAGCTGCACCACCACAGAATAGTATAAACTCAAAGTTATGTATATATACTGACGTGTTGTACATCTTGACTGTGTTATAATTTACTACAGGAATTTGAATAAAGTACCTCAAGATCCAAACTTGAGATAGCCATTTTCAAAAAGTTTTAATTCGTGGTCTATTCTTATTGTCTTATTTATTTCTTACAGCCCACTATTAAATAGAATTGCCTTAAACAAAGCTTGTATGTAATTATATGCAGTTTTTAGTTTTATATTTGTCCGTTTGGCTTGCTAATTACTTCCAGATCACAATCATTTCTCTAAAATAGCTTCCAGTTTCAATCTGGGCATACTTTCATTTTAAAAGTTTCCCAGGAGTATGCCCCAGACCCCAATAATTAATCAGAAATCCCTATAGCATATGTACTTTGTCACACAAGCCCTCTCTTTACTTTAATTGTTTGGCATTAATCATACAGCACAAATGTATACTTACTTCAAACAGTATGTGAAACTCTCCCCCTATCTCAAGTTTGGGCTAGTTGTAAAAACTAGTTTTTTTAGCTACTGCGAAGTAAACTATAAAATTTTTACCTAAACACTACAGAAACATGCCCAAACAGACCCTACAAGCCTAGGGATCAGGGTGAAGCTAGCCTCCCCTCAGCAACAACTAAAAGTCGCACGTGTGTGTTCTATTTATTATTTATTTATTGTACTGGGCAGTCAGCCCAGCTGGCAGGAAAAAGAAACAGCATACAGTTAATTATTGGTTAGGAATAGTTGCAAATTATTTGAAAAGGTGTCATAGTCAGTTGTGTCTAGTGGATAAGTTGTTCCATTCCTTGAAAAGAATGATTGTAGATGTGATGTGGTTGATACAGGTGGGAGAATGAAATGATAAGGGTGATAGTGTCATGTGTCTCTTGTTATAAGTATGTAGTAAGTTGGGATATTTGATGATGAAAAATCTTGTGAAACAGTTGTAATCTTGAAATGTTCCATCAAATTTGTAAGGTAGGCCAAGATAACTGATGTAACATTAATGATACTGAACTAGTTCTACTATAATCACTTAAAACCCATCTAGCTGCTCTTCACTGAATTGATTCTAATTTATATATCAATCGCTATGATATGGCATATGGATCCCACATAACAGAAGTGTACTCCATGTACCATTGTTAGATAAGCCGGTGCCTTAACATTCAGTGACAGTCAATTAAGTAATGCTTTAGAAAGTTTATAGTATTTGATGGTTTTTAGCTTAGCAATGTTTGATATATGTTGCAACCATGATAATGTCTTGTCTAGCATGACTCCAAGACTATCAGTTTGTTTGAGGATACAATGATTTAAAATGTAATGATGATGAATTGGTGAA
Organism: Dysidea avara; assembly: GCF_963678975.1. NCBI lineage: Eukaryota > Metazoa > Porifera > Demospongiae > Dictyoceratida > Dysideidae > Dysidea > Dysidea avara. Next base: position 3,216,950 of record NC_089272.1, on the reverse strand, counting down.
TGAGATCTATTACATCGAATTAGTACACACTTGGTGATAAGTTGTCAGGTTGTTACCCAACTAGCAATTTGATCCAGGTCTTATTCTATTAGGGCAGATGTATGTTCTATTAGGGTAGTGAAAGCAATAGAGCTTCTGGAATGCCAATTCAGAAGCGCGGGTATGCTTTACATAAACAAGCTTTTTGTGATGCTATAGCTTTTCAGTATGGCTGGAGACCCTCTAATCTCCCAGCCACCTGTGTTTGTGTGGTGCCTTTTTCTGTTGACCATTCACTTTGTTGTTCCTTTGGTGGCTTTCCCACCAATGAATTTTATGTGATGTGACAACTAATTTGCTGTCTTAAGTCTGTCCCAATGTACAAATTGAACCACACCTTCAACCACTTTCAGGTGAAATCCTTTCTCATCGTACAGCAGAAGCAGATGACTAAGCAAGATTGGATATCTCTGCTAAGGGTTTGTGGAACACTTCCCATGAGTTGCAATTGGCCTTTTTGATGCTAGAGTTTTAATCCCTTTGCTAAGAGTCACATTAGTTAGACTCTTTCTTCTTGCTATCAGAAGAATAAAAATGAAAAAAAAGTGTGAGTAAGAGGAAAGAGTATGTAATATTGAATGTGAAACCTTTACCTCTTGTGTTTTCAACTGCCAGTGGCAAGGGACCCACCACTGTTACATTTTACAGACATTTCACCACCCTTTGTCTGACGAACTGCATTAGTGCTATGACTAGATGATTCATTGGCTTCATTATTGTTTAAGATCATGATCAGTGATCATTTGTTTGAGAGGTGCAAGATCTACGTGCCCAGGGGAAAAAAAGAGGAAATTACAGTATTAGGTACAATTACTAAGTGTGGTGCTGATTGTTAATAAAGTGTGATTGTATGTTAGTTGTACACTCATCATAGTTTGTCATCTCTATAATAAGTACAAGTAGTTCATTCCATTCTTTGATTGATCTTGAGTACAATGATTGTTGATAAGATGTTGTTGATGGTGTGGGCAGGATAAAATCTTTAAAAATGGGCATGTCAAACTTTTTAGTACTGTATCATGCTAAAGCTTCAAATTACCAGCAATGTCAGATCCAGAGAGGGGGCACAGGGGTCATGTACCCCCTCTCCTCCCACTTCCCCAAAAAACAAAATCTATACATAAACTGAGATACTCTAATAGAACAGTCATTGCAATTTACACTAGGAAGAATCCACCACAATCAATCATTGCAGAGTATGAAAACCTCCATCCGCAGCACCATCCCATGGACACACTTAGCCATATAACCTGCTTATTAAATGAATTTGGTCCTTTGTATGTCATTCTATAATATAGTTTAAGCTCATACTGTACTCAAGACTGTCACTGCATGGTCCAGATTTTAATCAGTACTGACCACTTAGAAAACATGATTTAGTACTATAATTTAAATATTTGTGCTCTGCATAAAGCAATCAGTAATGAAACAAAATACTTTTAGCTTCTCCGAGGGGCTGCATCCCCCAGACCCCCTGTTTGATTTAGCTGCCTACTACCCTGGTCATGGTGCACCCTCATTTACCAAACCATGGATCAGCCCCTGACCAGCATACAATGTGAATCCTACATACACTAGTATATTTAAAAATTATTAATTTATACATGAAGTAGGGATCCAAGTGATAAAAAGTAGTGAAACAAGATGGCATCACAGCTATCTCAGTGGGAAAATCCCTATATTAGCATGTTATAACAAACCTAAGTAGGAATTTTTCCACCAAGCTATGCTGCAATACCATCATTTATCTCTTGTTTCACTGTTTGGATCCCTACTTCATTTTTGCATTGCTAACTTTCGGTGGTCATAAAGCCTGATACAATAAAGAAAAAATATTGAAGACATATGAGAATGTAAATATAAGGCAATGTAGCACAGCAGTGAATAGATTACTGCTGCTACATAACCTCACAAGTTATCAGCCACCCAATATTATCATTATAAAACTAGAACATTTGTGCTGTTTACACTACAAAAAAAGAATTGATTTTCTTACCTTTAAGAGACTGTGGAAAGGTATGGAAATGTCAGATTTCCACAATATTATCTTACCTTTCCTTTCATCAGGAATGATCACATTTCCACAACTTTCCTGAAAAGATTTAGCCGTCTTTTTGATATTTCCTTACCACTTAAAGGCTAGGAAAGGTCGTTTTCCCAACAGTAAATGTGAGGAGATGTCACATTTTTACCCTCGTCCCACCCCTATATTCTGTATTAATTGGTTTAAATACTTCCAATTTTAAATCAACAAAAGGTCATCCATCCATACACAAAAATGCAACATAGTAAATGTACAAAAAATGTTCTGTCTTGGGTGTTCATCAATGGCAGACTCCTTGCCCAAACATTTTCTGTGTACTGTAAATAGAAAAAAATAGATGCAATGCCAAAACATTGTGCAGTACGATTAAATACCTGTTAGTATTGTATCTTTTTCCAAACAACGTTCCACCTCTTAAAGTCGTATCCTTCTACTAGTCATATCTAACAAAAAATATATTACTCTATTATAGAATTATCCTTCAAGAAACTCACCAGAAATAATCGATCTAGATGCCAAAACAGCTTTTCCTGGCAGCGATCAATACCTGAACAATCATGCTGAATGGTCCAATGCAGAGAATGCTATTGAACTACTGCTGGTAATAGAAAAACACATCACAATACCAGTACAAAATATTTTACAGCTATACGAAGTGATGAATTAGGAGTCCTTGTATTTTGATAGTATGTTGTTATAGCAATACCTCGCTACCATAATCAACCTAGTAAATGCGACCATCTTCATGAAAACCTACCTAGTTTGTACAATTTCTAAAGTTCTTTTGGTTTTGTCAGGATTAAAAATTTTAACAAAACAAACTGAGTATGAATACATAAGCGTATAGAACTGCATACAGTAGTACTATACAAAAGCAGCCTAAATTACCTGCCTCTTTAACACTGGACCACAGTAGCGCTACGTTTTTGCATAGGCTAATGGCAACAGGGATACACTTATCTGATGTGTAGTAAACAATGATGTGCATGCAAAGGCTCAGATTTTAAGCCACCTTGCGAATGTTTTGTTGGAGTATAACATAGATAGCTACTATTTTTATGTCATTGTACCCACAAGAAATCAAGCCGGATGTCACAGCACAGTGAATACTATGCAAAACTATACATCAGCATCAGAAATGTCAAACAATTCTGCTGTCCTAAACTTCTAATAATGCCAAGGTCAAGCAGAACAAATACACTATATTTCTATAAAATACTCTAGTTGGTCGTAAGGACCTCATACAAGCTCTACCTTCTGTGTTCACCCTCCTAACCAGTAAAGTTGATAATATACTTGAGCCATGGGTATGTGTCATTACATGTATTATTACATGAGTATGTGTTATTACAGGTTTTTGATCAAGAATTGGATTACAAGATACAGATACACAAAGTACCATATCATTTACACTCAGAGGAGACACACATTGCACACTTAGTCTAACATCCAATACAGGTTTTTGGATCAAGAATTGGATTAGAGGATAGAGACACAAAGTGCCATACCACTTACACTTAGAGGAGACACACTTCTTTACATACAATCCACACTAACAACCAATAATCACATTAATCATAACCACTAACCTGAAACTTTAAAAGTTCACATGTGGTTAGCTCATTCTTTGTCTTAAATTGTATCTCATCCCTAAAAGAAATGCGAAGGAGTACGTACCATCTCATACACTCAACTTACCTCAAACATAACCCTCAGTGACTCGCGTTCGCTAAAACTGCGGTTAATTCCTAGTTCATACGTAAGTCTCGCGATCTGTGTTGCTCGAGGTGATGCTACAGTAAAATCAACTACAACAAACACAGGCAAATTACTGCTTGCCTCTATTGTACTTGGTGTCAAAAGGCGGCACAGCGGTACTGAAAGTCAGGAAACAGAGGTGACAGCGGCGCCACAATAGTCTGAGGGATTGACTAAGTTCACCCAATCCCATGTCACTCACGTGACTAGTATATTTAACCACAGTATTTTGCGGGTGAATCACGAGGTGACGTAACACGTACATTGCAACTCTTATTAAAGCGCTTTTACGTTTCAGACTTGCAGGATGTTTGTACAGCGGTTTGTTTTGAAAATCAGTGTAAGTGATCAAATGTCTTCCAATGATTATACTAAGTTTCAGTGGGGTAACTACTGAACAAAGAAACTAGAGTACTATAAATGGTAAGTAGGAACATAGATATTAGAATACACTCGAATATCTATGGTAGGAATGTATTACATTATACTGGTAGCTAGCTCCATAGTAAGGCTACAGTCCACTAATACTTCCACTGTGGCCAAATAACTGGGCTGCTTACAAAGCTGCCGTAGTTCTTTTTCCAAGTCAGTACAGAGGCCAAGCAGAAGAAACAGCCAATTGTCAGCTTGTTAATTATGCTACGGTGCATGGCTATTAATGCTCATTCTGTATTCACTGGTAGTGCTGTTGGGTATGCCCTAGTTTTTGCAGCCTACCTCACTTTACATCCACCACCTTAAAATATATTATGTAATTTGTGCAAGCTCGATGTTACGATAGACAAACCATCATTTACATCTATGAAATGTTTTCAGAAAAGCGATAACAGTATAGACTCTGTGCGCACAAGGGTGTGGCACTTTAATACATGCCGTGAAAAGTGCATCCATCTTTTTATAGGGCAAAAAATGTATATGTTCTATAAATGCTAATGTAAAGGAATCTGAAAGGTAAAGTATTGCTATTGAAAAGTAAGTTACTAGGTAAAAGACTTGTTCCATGTCTAGTTATTCCGCTTTGTATTTGTAATAGAACACTCAACGCTTCTGCCCTCAGTTTCCCCATAAAAATAAAACATGAAATCTGAAGCCATAGCAATGTTTAGCCGGACCACTCCTTAGGGTCTATAAGCAATTGTGATTAGAATGTCTTTCAAATCTTTGTAGTGACAAATAGCCTGCTGTTGTTGCAATTTTGGTTACCTAGATAAGTGCTGTGCAATGATCACTTATACACCTGTATGACTTACAGCTGTGATTGATTTTCTAATTATTAAGATAATAGAAACCTTTATATACTGTTAACAAGGGCAGTTTGAGGGTACACTTGTGAGACATTTCTCCAACCAGTTGTGGCAGTGCTGTTTGAACCATTTTGAGAATAATTACTTGCTTGCTCGTAAACAATTTTTTTGCACCTGTAAAGACTCATTATTATTGTGATAATTGGTTTCATTATTGAAAGTTATTGAGATATAGTCTTTTTCATTATTGCATACTCCTAAATTCCTAACCCACCCTGTATCGAAGCTGAGGTATTAAGTGGACAATCAGAAACAAGTTATCTGTACTTTGCCTGGCCGATCAGAAAGCTTAGCACAGCACTATATACTAGTATGGCTCCATTCATGAAGTATCATGATAAATATATTCACGTAGGAAGCATTTAATGATCTCATCACCAACCATGTTCGCAAGGGTTGTCCTGAGCTCCTAAAGATGAAGCTATCTACTTGTGGAATGTGATGAAGAAGGGCAAAGTCAGTGTCCAACTTATGTTAGTTCGATTGGTTGATATAATCTCACTGATCCATCCATCCATTCTGATCTTTATAAGCTCTGGACCTGAAAAATCTGCTAGGGAGTGTGCAAGGCTAAAGACCTTGTCTACATAGCTAGTGGAGAGTTAGATGCTTAAAAGAGGTATTACTGCTGTATTTGTATACAGGAGATATTGGAGGAATGGCTGTCTGAAGTATGATATGGAGCAATACTGATCTGACAGGCCAATACAGCTATTATGTGTGTTTATCTAATGTATAATTAAAGGATATAATGAATTACCAGATATGTGGTTTCATTGGTGTGAAATTTAAACTACAAAATTCCCTGAAATAAAATTCTGCCAATATCCCTCCATGCCATGGTTACAAAACCAATGCATAGTCTCCCAATTAAAATCACCAAATAAAATTAGACCACATTTACACTATTGTGTGTGCTGCTTATTACACTGCACCCCTTCACCTAGACAGTTTGAAATCATCATTTCCTTCATGACTATAATAATACCAAGTTTAAGACTTGTCTAAATTTGTCCATGAGAAAGTTTGGATAGCAAAGAATGCGTTAATTTAATTTCACTTACCCTTACTAATTAGCAGGTCACTTTGTACACAAGTAACCATGTAATAGTATCACACCTTAAAGCATTTGCAGCAGATGGAGATTTAATGACCAATAGTCATTAGTACCTGGTACAGTGGAATCCGTTAACCTGTTACAGCAACACCTGTGCATTCTGGACACTCAGTAATGGTCCCAAAGTATCCCATAGTACATAGACGGACCTGAAAAAGCAGGAAGCCTTGATAATCAGGACACTATTAGTTGGTGTCCATAATAGTAGAGCGGCTAAGCAAAAAAAAAATTGTTCACTTTTTGATATAAGCTCCAAACTTGATACAATGTGACTGGATTTGCGAAAGGGGTGTTCGACACACATCCACTTGTATGAACTCAGGAGATCAGCTCATCACTTAGTGTTCAGCTAATGCACAAACCTGAAATTTTCTCCATCCATAAAGCTATGTTGGTACTCGCTACTAGCCAAATGTCAAGTCAGTAGCATTTTCCAATCATAAGTCATTAACCATCAAAGTTGGTAAGTGTGGAAGACCCCTTTTCGCAAATCTGATCACATATTTGCTTGATTCATACTAATATGATATTAGATATGGTGCCATTAAAAGTACCCATCATATGCTCAAAGAACCTGAAAAGTAAAACCAACAGAAATGTATTGAAGAAGCCATAAAAGTGAACATACTGACACTTTACATCTGCATTTGTCAATGCTGGTATGCTCAGGAAGAAAAAATCATACATTCACATTGGTACAGTAATTTGAAATAGAAAATGAATCAAAGCCATCTAGTTCGATTAGGAATCGTGGTAACGAGTTCCATTCTTGTACTGTTATGGAAAAAAAGCTTTTTTTGGTATGATGTTGTAGGTGTTGTTGGAGGCATGAAATGATATTGCCTGGTTTCTCTGGTCATTGGAAGATAATTAAAGGAATTTGGGTGTGGAATGCTTTGTAAAACGTTTGTAGTCTATGTCGAGTTTAAAGATCTGGCCAGGAGGTGATCAAGGGAGGTGTCCATAAACAACACATCCAGAAGCTGAGGTGTCCATCCAGGTCATTCATTAGCTTGCAATGTTAAGAAGCATGGAGAATTAAGGTATACAAAACCATAGATACTGTTTCTATCGGATTGTGTCTCTACTTTTTACACTGAAATATTGGCACCTTTAGAAGTGACTAAGTTGATTACATTTTCTGATTGCACTAAATTTGAAATTACATTCATGCTATTTAAACAAAAACAAAGATTTGAATACACTTGTATGGCTTTCTACAGTGATTTGGATGTCGCACCATATCTCAAATGATTTAGTATACCTTACTCAACTTGTACATAAAATTTGGTGCTTTTATCACATCACAATAGTGAACAATTTCATCAAAATTTGTCGTTTAACCACTCTACTGTAGTAAGCAGTACTTTTACAGACACTAAGTAATAGTTAGAGACCTACCATGAGGATCTTTGTGGTTTTAAACACTAAGGATGATACATAAAAATCCAAGGCGACGTCAAAGTTTTTTAAAGCCACGAAGATCTGAGTGAACTCTCCAGAGGTCTCTTAGTGATTTTAAAGACCCAAAGATCAAAAGATTTTATGCATACCATGTTTTACAGTAGAGTTATTCTGCATATGGAAGGTCTCAATTCATGTATAGTTGAATGTTAGGATACTGTCTAGACAAGCTGTGTCATTATTCTTTATTTCTCGGCTTCTCTTATTCTTCAGATATTATTGCCACTACAAGGGAACATAATGACTGTACAACACTAAACAAGTATGACCGATGTTTTTCTTTCTAGCTGCCTTCTCTTGTCTCCATAGCCTTTGGCTACTTTGCCATTCATTGTCACATTCCAATAATACAGTGTAGGATGGCTTGGTCTTTAAGAGCTCATGATAACCTTGTAAGCATGGCTGGTGATGAGGTCATCAGATGCCTCCTACATGAATAGTTATCATAACATTTCAAACCAATTCTCTGTAGCACCCCTATTAATAAGGTTATATAATTTGGTCCCATAAGTTGCATACATAGGCACCCGGACAACTTAATTAGTGCCCAATAATAGCAATTCCACTAAATACGATAAGGTTAGTTGGCTGTAGTGCAGTTAGTAAAGTAATGCTAAAGAATTCCCCTTTAGAAACAGTTTTGTTGCAAGACCTAACCTTATCTGTCAATATGCACCATCAGCAGTAACTTCAGTGAATCAACACCTGTTAAAACACCTGGTTGAGAACACCTATGCCTTGTTGTTTACGACCTAAAATTATCCACATCATATCAGGATGATATACAGTGTACGTGTATGTACCTTACCTGTGAAGCAGGAAGAACCGGCTAGCAACTTTTACCAATTGGTTGTATACAAATCTACCAGCAGTAGAACCTCAATTAATGGACATTCGCTGAAATGGACATTTCCTAATTACGGACACTACATCATGGGCCCCTACCATTTGGTAACCTTTGTACACCTCTATATAACAAGTAATGGACAATCTATGAGTACCCCTGCTGTGCACTGAATACATGCTTTTACCTCTAAATAACATATTAATTTAATTGCAGTTCCTTAAAGTCAATCCTCCACACTATTAGAGACAACATGCACTGCACCAATTATTACAATACTCTTATGTCTTTAAGTCGGTACAAATTGGGAGGAGTGTTGTGGAACATTTACGGTGATTATGAATAAATAGGTATGTAAGAAACTAAGTAGTTACATTATGTTATCATGCAGTCTACTGTAAAGCTAGCTAGTTGCTGTCTAAGCCATACTTGTGTCTAATGCAATGTAGTGTGTACACTTCCTTGCTAAGTTGTGCGTTGCAGCCTTCAGAATATTAGCTAAAAGAATTTGCTAAAATAATTTTGCAAGTTAAAATAACGTCAACCTTCCTGCATAGGACTCCTCCATACAGAGAACAAGCAAGCATGGTCCCCAAGTGTCCTTTACTTAAGAGGTTCCACTGCACTTAAGTAGCTAGCTCTTACCTTAATAATACATTGTTCAACCCACCGAGATCCTATTGATATAAAGGACAATTTTCAGAGCTCTCCTGTAGGGAAGCCTTCCATGGCAGCAACTATGGATCAATGAATGATGCCATGAGGGGTAGCTACTTATAGTTCACCTCAGTGTCCACAGTTTTACTTATCATAATAAAAGAATCAGAAGAATCAGCTACAACACCAGTAGATAATTGTGGTGTACTAGCAACACCTTCAAGAGAAGTTTTTTGGCCCAACCACCAAATCCGGGCAGACATTCCAATGATGAAAACTGATTTCTTGCAAATAATCTCAGTGCTCTCATCAAATGAGGGTTCCGTCATGTATCATGCAGTACCTAGGCCTGTTATCAGATATCATGTAACATGTACTATGTACATCCATATATATATATATATATATATATACCTGGGGAATTTCTTCCCCAGTAAAAATCAGTACAACCAGTTATAGTAATTAAAGTCAGGACCTGGGTTAATCTAATGGGGATCTAGTGTTAACTGGCAGCTGATCCCCACTTAAACAGCTGGGTACACTTGAACAATGTAATAGTTTCCTACTGAAGAAAAATACGACCGGACACAACCGAAGACATACGCACACTTCTGGCAGCCATATTGCCCAGCAAACTATCACTGGGCTATTCAGGTAAGACTGTCCAAGTGTCACAAATAGTGGCCAGGCCTGAAGTTCCACGACGACCTAAATACTGCCAAGGATGACAAGGGACAGTTGATAAAGGGAACACAGCCTGGTAGATGATGAGAAACATTGCCTTGCCCAGTATGTTGGAGTATATTGTTATTGTGTCAATCAAGTAAATTCTAGTGGCAGCATGCAACAACTAGGGCATACCCAACAGCAGCACTAACAGAATACAGAATGAGTATTTAACAGCCATGCACCATAGCCTGACAACTTCTGTTTGGCCTCTGTACTGTCTTGGAAGAACTACGGCAGCAGCCCAGTTATTTGGCCACAGTGGAAGTATTAGTGGACTGTAGCCTTACTATGGAGCTAGCTACCAGTACAATGCAATACATTCCTACTTACCATTTATAGTACTCTAGTTTCTTTGTTCAGTAGCTAACCCCAGTGAAACTTGGTCTAGTCCCAACAAAGAAACCGCTGTTCTTCTCTTACAAGCATCCTGCAAGTCATCATCGTAAAAGCGCTCTAATAAGAGTTGTAAGGTACGTGTTACGTCACCTCGTGATTCACCCGCAATCTACTGTGGTTACATAATACTAGTCACGTGAGTGACATGGGATTGGGTGAACTTAGTCAATCCCATAGTGGGAAGGCCACGGCAGGATTTCGTTCGGGTCGGCAAGCTGCAATCTTTCTCCTCCATTCGTGCGCCGCTCTCACGCTACTTCAGCGTTAAACCTGAGCGTTTATTGCTCTAGCTGTAGACGTAGACCGCTGTCACCGTCATCCACTTCTTCTTTGCCAAGTTACAACTTCTGTAAACTATAATAAACGAACATTTCCAAGAAGTATTAGCGCAATAATGCGCTATTGCAAGTGCGGATATTATAAAGCTACTCTGCCACGTACTCTGCAATAGCGATAACGACTTCAACTAGACTACCTGGTGATAATAGCCAAATAGGTAGACTAGATCTAAGTCACAGTGGCCATGCAGAACGTCCTGTTTTAGTAATCGCTGGCATGGCAGCTTGACGTCTAGCAGTCTAGTTCGCGAGTTGTAGCCATAGTTAGGGTCCGCAACGCGAAAAATCGATATCCTCCAATCAACTATCTAACTATTGTCATGTGTTAGGCTAAGTGTAACTTGAATAACACCAGCGTGGCAGCCAAGTTTGCCACTGTCTTCTGGTAGAAAACGATACAATTGTCTTAAAATCACGTGATTTTTCATTGCAGCAGTTCGTAGGGTTCTTCGTATGCCACGATATTCACTCTCAACATTGTTCAAGTAGTGTATCATCAACTCAAAGTATTGGTGGTTTGATTATATTGGTCAGTTTCCGGTGGCAGCACGATATGTGCAACTTTTTGGCGACAGACAAAACGCTTCTTGCTCTGGAGCACAGGACAAGCAGAGCAGCAACTGCGCCGTGGGTCAGCAATGACCAGTACTAGGTAAAGTACCTGCATGCGGAGTATGGTTATAATTGAAGCTTGTTAGCCATCTGGCTGAGCCATCTATATGCTGAAATTCGGCCAAAACGACACGATTTTTGCAAACAAATACCAGAATGGTTGATACATCAGTGAGACAGTCTTTAACAGCAAGGATGTGAAGCTTATAAACACCTAACAATACGGCCATCTCGCCCAGTAAATGCATAAAGCAATTCAATGCATGAAATAGGCACTCACGTGATCGAAATTTAAATCGCGGAAATATCCATGAAATCGCTTTCATTTCTGAATAGGAACCATGCAGTGTGCTCCTTTCGTAAATATTTGTTAATTGTTCTCTCGGGCGTGGTCTGGGCTAGTGCAAGTGTGTTTTATGCTGTGATGGCATAATAGGGAGAGTCTCAGACAGCTGGACTAATCGAGATGCTGAACCTAATGCCCACAAACTGATTGCCACTTGATTCCAAGTGATTTTAAAGTTATTGGAATAGATTATGGTTGTATTTTCCGCGATTTGAATTTCGATCACGTGAGTGCTTATTTCATGCAATGGATTGTTCTATGCGTTTACTGGACGAGATAGCCGTATTGTTAGGTGTTTATAAGCTTCACATCCTTGCTGTTGGAGACTGTCTCACTGATGTATCAACCATTCTGGTATTTGTTTGCAAAAATCGCGTCGTTTTGGCCGAATATCAGCATATAGATGGCTCAGCCAGATGGCTAACAAGCTTCAATTATAACCATACTCCGCATGCAGGTACTTTACCTAGTACTGGTCATTGCTGACCCACGGCGCAGTTGCTGCTCTGCTTGTCCTGTGCTCCAGAGCAAGAAACGTTTTGTCTGTCGCCAAAAAGCTGCACATATCGTGCTGCCACCGGAAACTGACCAATATAATCAAACCACCAATACTTTGAGTTGATGATACACTACTTGAATAATGTTGAGAGTGAATATCGTGGCATACGAAGAACCCTACGAACTGCTGCAACGAAAAATCACGTGATTTTAAGACATTTGTATAGTTTTCTACCAGAAGAGAGTGACAAACTTGGCTGCCACGCTGGTGTTATTCAAGTTACACTTAGCCTAACACATGACAATAGTTAGATAGTTGATTGGAGGATATCGATTTTTCGCATTGCGGACCCTACCATAGTCAGCCTCATTCAGTGGTGCACACATTCACCAGTATTAAATTCTTAGCTAAATAACTTCCATTGCATACATTTAAATACTTAACAACTTTAATTATGTTTACTGTGCAATGTAAAATATATGGAAAGTTAGAGGGCTTTGAAAGATCATCTTTCCATGAGTTTCCAGAAACAAGGAAATATACGTAAATCCGATCCGTTTTTGTAGTGTTACACCTGTCAGTTTAATTAATAAAACTATTATATTTCCAATACAATTTGTATGGTTTGAAGCAAATACTGCATTGTATACAGGAAAAGATATTTCAAGCTCCAAATAACCTCTAATCCATACTGTGGCACTTAAACATCAAAATGATATTTGAATTTAGCTGATTTAAAATTGACATAGGCTGGCAACGTTAGTTACCTGTATTTTTTTAAAGCAACAATTTTCAATCAATGACATAATAAAGCCTGGATACAGCCTTGAAGGATTACCGAGGAGCCATTTTACAGTCAGTTTTCAAGCTAGGACAAGGTCGTAATCAGCTGACACACCACATAATCACCGTACACTACATTTTAAGTGTCATGAACAAAAGTTAAAGGCAGCTGTGTGCTTTCTTTAAGTACAACATGATAGACACACTATCCTTCTATATGTAATTTGTGTTATACTGTAGCAGTACATAGAAGTGCAATTGCCAAATAATTCATGAATTATGAGATACATTAAATTACAATATTAACTTACAAACCAAAATCTAGTCTAATTATCTAGCTATTAATTGACTAGTTGCCTATTTAGCTAGAGAGGGATGGTAGATGTTAACTGCATGGGTGCTTGATTTTTAGAAGTACAGAAGCTAGCACAGTTTCAACTTGTTAATATGTAGCTAGGTAATATAAAGAAAGGTCTGCATAGCTATTTTCGAAAAGGTGAATAGCTACAAAAAGTAAACAATGCTACCAAGATATAATCATCTATAGAAGGTGAAAATAAAAACATTGCAATTCACAAAACAACGAACTATGGTGTTAATTATAATAGCACATTTAGTTTCAAGGTTTCTAATAGTGTGGTGGATGGGTGTACCATTACCGCCAGCTCTTCTATTCTAAAGGCTTCTCTCAAGATCAAATTTTGAGGTATTTAGTCAACTACATATAGCCAACTGCACAACTTTGATTATAGTACATATACTGTAATAAATTCTCTGTTTCCCATCTTGGACACAGGCATGTTTGCATGTGGGTGGGCAGGCCATTTCCATTATTCCATTATAAGATTGGTAGCTTTTAAAGCCATTACTTACCTTGCATAACCATTAAAAGCTGAAAATAAAAGGCATGCTTAAGCTTGTACCTTCCTTTTTAGTTACAAAATTAACACAAATGTGAATTTATGCTGGCTTGAAGCTTGATAGCACACTGAAATTACGCTATTATGTTACAGGATCACTTTTACTGAGCCTGTACAGTATGCAAGAATAACCAGAAAATAATGGAAGAATACGGAATAATAGAATATTTGAGCTAACAGTAACCAGATGTGGGCGGTGAATGGGAAACAAAGAATTTGTTTGGAGTGGCCATACCAACAGTGGTGAGAGAGCAACAAGAAATCTTGGATATTGAGTAATTTCTATGTTTGTTGTTTTTCAGAAGAGCTGCATTTAATATGGGTAATTGGAAGCAGTGGAAATGGAAACAAGCAATGGAAAAGATTAAAAATGGAAAGGTATAATGAACTAGTCTTAGACATGGTCAAAACTCTAGAGTAAATGTTCACTCAGTGACCACATTTAAAAGTCCACCTTTTTACTAAGACCACATTGCAAGTAGAGGTGTGCGATTATCTAGATATATTCGATTATCGAGATATCATAAGACTTATCAAGATAAGGATGATAGGTTTATTAATTTAGATAATAGTAAATTTCTGTAAATTATTTGTATACCTGATGGTATAGGCACCTCCTGGGGGCTCTTACTCTCCTACCACTTGTGAACAGTGTTAAGACTAACATTTTTCAAGTCTTCAAATTGCAATTTGCTCACTTTACTGGTTACTACAATATTGGCAGTTTACTAAAATAAATAATTGTTTCAGTTATCGAGATATGTTAAATAATTGAGATAAGTTCAAAGGAAATATCGAGATATGTCTAAATTAGTCATCGCACACCTCTGGTTGCAAGTCCCACTCTATATATTATCACTTCAACAGTCAGCGTGTCATTTTGCAGGTCTTAAGAAAGCTAGGTACTTAAAGTTACAGTATCTCCTTATTTTTCTTTGCAATTTGACATTTTTATACTACCCTACGTTTCACTTGCATACAGACAAAGCTCCTATTGTACTGTACAACTACCACGTTGTACATAGCACATTCTGTTATTGACTTGTTAATGTACAGTGTAACTATGACTGGAGCAAAGCATAAATCAAAAGATGAAAAATGACATTTACCTACTGTAATTATAAGGTAAAGTATGCTGTAAATTTCCTTGATCTTACATATTTTACATAGTCACTAAGGAGTCATTCTAATTAATCAAGTCATGAAGTACACCTTAGAGATATGTTTGGGACCTGCATGCATGGCTACCATAATGCATGGCTTTTATTACTCAGAGAGTCTATGAAGTACGTACTGTATGGCTCAGTTGCATGTGGTTGAGACCTATAATGTTTACAATGTGATCTTGTAAAAAGGTAACGAAGTGATTTTTAAGTGAAATTCACTCTTGGATACATTTATATGAAGCTTGGACCATATCTAATATTTTCCCATTACTGGTTTCCATTTTTGCAGTTTCCAAATATTAACTCAAAACAGCAAGGTTGCATGTGTTGGTGCTTGTTTTTTCACTGAATTATATTAAGGACTGCTCTTTCAAGTCATTTTCGTGGAGTCATAATGATGAAACTGAGATAGAAGGATGCAGAAAGGTAGTTTAAGTGTGTATAAATGATCCACCTTATTTTTCTTTTAGTTTTTGTAATGATAAACATAGCTAATTAACTTCTAATTTTTGTTCTGATTAGCTCACTATAAGTTTCTATGTTTTGCTTCAGTTTGAATACCTTACTATTTAAACAGTTGGCATTAAAATAATTTAGTAGGTTTTGTGATATAACATAGAACTTCATATATATTATAGTCTCTCGGCATTCATATTTAACTTTGTCGTTGAAGAGTACCATATACTTACTTTATAGACTACATGCACATTAAGGCGCTGCTGATTATGGTGTGGCTGCAATTGAACAAATGTTTATGTACTGGTTAACTGTGCTGTTACGTTGTTTATCATATACGTACATAGTATACAGAGTATTGGGCTTTTTTAGCCATTCAAATATTACCCAGTATATATATCTGACTGGATTTGCGAAAAGGTACTTTTATCACACATAAAATTTGACCCATTTTTTGAACTTTGAAACTTCATAACTTTAATTTTGTATCAATGCTTACATTTGGTTGCAATTTTTCTTGATTAAACCTACATTAGTTGGCTACATTTTGATATATAAAGAAAGTTGATAAGTGAAAGGAGGCAGCCATTATGATATTTCGTTTGCTGGTATGTCAAATGTGTGAAAAGGTACCTTTTCCCAAATCCGGTCACATATATAATTATATATAAATAAAGTTTTGATTGGTTTGTGCATTAATAATACATGTAATTGTGTCAGTTTGGATTTTGATTAGTATTTCATCAGTTTAGCATTCCTGTTTTAGGTATAGTGATTAGTATGAAATTTCAAATGCAATAATTGTTAAATGTACCACTCTGCGTGGGAAGTTCAAAGGCACCGCCAGTGCCATAATTTGTATATTGCACTGCTGCAGACCGCAGCGAGTGCATTATAACTTATAACGCACTGGTTGCGGTTTTGTAGACCACAACGAGTGCATTATAAGTTATAATGAACCGACCGCAGTGCAATATACAGATATTGCACTGGCTGCGGTTTTGTGCAGCATAGCACAAGTGCCGGTGGCGAAGACCACTACGACACCTCACCTAATAGGTGGAAAAACACTACACAGATCACTCAAATTCTTTTATAGCCTGACATGTAAAGGTCGATTGTGGGCCATAACGTCACCAATACGTATAATGTTTACAAGCAGCCAATGGCGATCAAAAAAGCCAACGCGGGTGGCCACAACTCTAGTCTACATATATATAAACGTACTTATACACCTTACTAGTCTGGTGCCATCTTAGCCCAGATTAAACTGTAGTCCACTTCGACAATGACTCAATAAAACAAATATATTCTAAATAATACTAACCTTTACGTTCGATTGTGGTAACCAGTTTTGTCATGCTACCAGATTCGAGTTTAGCCAGAGTGAATAGTAAGAATTAGACTAGTATCGTTTAGTAGTTAGGTTTTGTTTACTTAAACCGTCTATTTAGCTGATTTTTTTCGCTCGAGAGAATCATTGGCGATTATTAGTCTGGTGCTTAGTCTATATGGCTGGCATGCTGACACTGCTTGAAGGTTCTTAGTTTACTAATTTGTTAAGATGCCTTACTGTAGTTATACTGATAGTAAAGTGTCAGTAAACTTAAGTATATGGAACATAATTATTTTACTAAGTTTTAAACTCTCAGTAAAACATCAGTGAATGCGGGTTTACTGAAAAACTACTAAAATAACAAACAATTAACTGTTCCATATACTGGGGATATACCACTCTAGTAAACTAAGATACTTCAAGCAGTGTGAGCACTACATGATGAGAGTGGAACAGCGAATGCAGGTTAGTGATAAAACCCATAGCGTACTAGCTTTCAATATCTCAGGTGGCTGCAGTACTGCAGGGGGAACGTCATCGCAACGTCAGGCTTGGTTACCCACAATCGATGTTAGAAACCTGGCCTTTATAAGTGTTACAGCTGTCTTGTGAGACTCTCCCCACCAATTAGGTGAATGGTACATAACAGTTATACAACGTGCACTCGTGCTCTGCCTGTATAAACGCACTTGCCTTCGGGCCTGACGGCCCTCAGGCTCGTGCATTTATATCAGGCAGAGCACTTGTGGCCGTTGTATAACTATAACGGCCACATTCCTTCACGTGGCAGGAACTGAAGCACTCGAGGTTTACAATACTTTTACTTGGGAAAGTGACGACGATAAAAGCAAAGTAGACAAAATAACAGAGAAGTTCGACGGATACTGTAACCCGCGTAAAAATGTCACCTCGGAAAGGCACAAATTTAACACACAGAATAAACAAGTCAGAGAAAGTATTGACCAATACGTGACAGACTTAAAAAAAGAAGGCACAGACGTGTGAATTTGCCAATGTAAAGGACAGCTTAATTCGTGACCGCATCGTATGTGGAATTATTTGTGACAGAACTCGCGCAAGATTGCTTAAAGACAGTGAGTTAACCCTACAAAAGGCATTGGATATTTGTAGAGCAAACGAAGCAACAACAAGTCAACTTAAAACCCTTAGTTCATGTGCCACTAATAAAGAGTCAGTTGATCAAGAACTCTTCACTGTTCAAAAACGACGTACAGCCAAGCCACGAAGAACCCAATGTGACAAATGTGGTACTCAACACCAATGTCACCAGAATTGCCCAGCCTATGGCATGGAGTGCTACAACTGTGGGCGGAAGAATCATTTTCCAAAGTTTGCAGAAGTCGCCCGCTTACAAAGTAACACCGCAAAGTCCACAGTGTTGCACATGATGGATCTGACACTCCCGACGACCTCTTTATAGGCATGGTACAATGTACAACCACTAAAACACCAGACTGGAAAGTGTCCATCCTAGTAAACCATCAAAGAACCTCTTTCAAAATCGACACAGGTGCACAGTGTAACATTATTTCCAAGAGACGATACCACCAACTCAGCTCAATGCCACCATAGATATTAGAGTGTAGGGATTAGAAACTAGCGCGCACCCTGAAACACTCCGCCGTTGGTGAATTTATGAGGCCAAAATGGTGTCTTCTGTTCTGGACTACTTTCTACGGGCGTGGAGTATTTCATGACAATCTCTTTATGTTTTACAAGTACTAGGCAAACTCCTATTGTAAGTCTTGTTTTGAGTTTTTGCCGCCATCAATCATTTTAATCTCAGTCAACACGATTTTTTTGTGTACCTGTTGTGTTCATGGTAAGTTCACTTTCAACTGGCAAACAATGCCACAATAACCCTAAAGTAACATAGTTTTGCATGGTGTACTTTATTTTATTATTCCGCTTGATTAACGCCCTTTGGCAGTCTCATCTTGGTTCTTTAAAATACTACTCCATGATTTATCAACTTCAACACAAACGCTGTTATGCGCGAAACATCTTTCAGTGGTACTGTGCAAAACTTCAAAGTATTGCGAAGACTTCAGCACTATTTCCCCAGTGGAACTAGACTTCTGTTCTTCGTAACAGGTAGACAAAAAACGGAGGTACCCATTGATGATCAAAATCGTAAATGGCGATGAAAACCACCCAAGACGATTAAACAACAGAAGCCAGAAGCATTAAAAGTCTTGTATATCAACTAAAATACCACAAGGTGGTTGAAATCAACTGTAAGACAACTAAACCACAAACTGCCATCCTGTCCGCATGGATTTAATCAATACCGAGGAGTGCTTCAACCACAATCAATGGTAGATATACACGGCGCGCGCTCGGTTGCCTATCCCTTCTCTCTAATATCTATGATGCCACTACAACAATCACATGCAAGACTTGTTGCATTTGGTGGTGAACGCCTCAATGCATGTGGCAGAGTTACCATGAAATGTGAACACAAAAGAAATCTTTATGTTGTCGACTTTGAAGTTATCGACCAAGAAGTTCCAAACATTTTAGGTTTGGAGACATGTGTGGAAATGAACCTAGTGCAACGCCTGGATGCCATCAACAACAATGATACTGATTTCCTGGACTCTTACAGTGACGTGTTTGAAGGATTGGGTTCCATAAGCAACACTGACTATCACATCAAAGTAGACAAAACTTGCCAACCAGTTGTTCACATGCCTAGACGAGTTCCAGTCACTTTGCGGCCCAAGATCCAAGCAGAATTAAACCGAATGGAAGAGCTAGATGTAATTGAAAAAGTTGAAGAAGCCACAGACTGGGTAAATAGCATGGTCACTATTGTGAAACCTAATGGCAGCCTAAGATTTTGCATAGACCCACGTGACCTGAATAAAGCCATAAAGCGTGAACCTTACCCAATGAGCACAATCGAAGAAATTGTCACTAGAATGCCAAATGCCAAAGTATTCTCAGTCCTAGATGCCAGCTCTAGATTTTGGCAAGTGAAGCTAGACCCATCCAGTGCCAAGTTGTGCACATTTAACACACCTTTTGGATGGTACATGTTTAAGCGCCTCCCCTTTGGACTATCATCATCCCAGGACATTTTTCAAAGGATCATGTCAGACATGTTTCAGGACATCAACGGAGTAGAAGTTGTTGTTGCCGACCTACTCATATGGGGAGAAACTGATGAACAGCATGACAAACGTTTGAAAAAAGTTTTGGAAAGAGTGAGACAGCGAAACCTCAAGCTAAACAAGAGTAAATGCCAACTAAAACTGAATGAAATTAGCTACATCGGACATATCCTCAGTAAAGACGGACTGAAGCCTGACCCGAAGAAAACCAGAACTGTGATAGACATGCCCTGCCCTGAAAGCAGAGAAGATCTACAAAGATTTCTAGGTATGTTAACCTACTTAGGTAAATTCATTCCAAATTTATCTCATGTAGCTTCACCACTTCGAGCCCTTTTGGAGAAGAATGTAGAATGGCAGTGGCAAACTGAACAACAAAAGAGTTTCACATTGTTGAAAGAGTTGATAACCAAAACTCCTGTCCTCAAATATTTTAATCCCAAAAGACCTATTAAATTATCTGTTGATGCCAGTTCAGGAGCTGTTTTGTTACAAGATAATCACCCCATCGCCTATGCGTCTAAAGCTCTCACGACATGTCAACAAAACTATGCTCAAATCGAGAAGGAAATGCTCGCCATTGTATTTGGCTGCAATAAATTTCATGACTACGTATATGGGATATCCGTCATTGAGGTAGAGACAGATCACAAGCCCTTGGAAGCCATCTTAAGAAAGCCACTTTACCAAGCTCCGGCCAGACTTCAAAAAATGATTATGTCAATACAAAAGTACCCAATCAATCTAGTATACCGTCCTGGAAAGCAACTAGTAATTGCAGACACTTTGTCAAGGGCATACATGACAGAACCAACCGACAGTTGTACTTCCTTTGAATTTGAGGTAAATGTACTCACTACAATACCTATTTCAGATGACAAACTACACCTATTGCAAACAGAGACTTGGTTCGACCCAGTTTTACAACACTTGATGCAACTCTGTACAGATGGATGGCCAGATGACAGATCAAAAGTGCCAGCCCAGTGTTTGCCATTTTGGACATTCCGTGACCAAATATCTTTTAATGATGGAGTTCTTTTTAAAGGTGAAAAGATAATTATCCCAAAAGCAATGCAACCAGCAATGCTCAAACTAATTCACAGTTCCCATTTGGGCATAGAAAAATGCAAAAGACGAGCTAGAGATGTCTTGTACTGGCCAGGAATGTCATCACAAATTGAAAACATCATCTCATCTTGTGCTATTTGTACCACATACCAAATATGCAACTCAAAAGAACCTTTACTTCCGCACAGTGTACAAGACCGCCCATGGGCAAAAGTCGGTGCTGATATTTTCGAGCTACAAAAGAAGCAATTTCTTGTTTTGGCAGACTACTACTCCGGATATGTTGAAGTAGACGAACTTACTAGCATGACAGCCAATCAAGTAATAGCAATCTGTAGGTCACAGTTTTCCAGACATGGAATACCTGATGTCCTGATTACAGATAATGGACCACAATTCTCTAGTCATACATTTCGATGCTTTACCCAACAATATCAGTTTAATCATCACACCTCCAGCCCATATCACCCCCAATCGAATGGAATGGCTGAGAAGGCTGTGCAAATTGTCAAAAGACTAATGAAGAAAGCTGTACATGACGGAAAAGATTTACAATTAGCATTATTGGAGTACAGAAACACTCCCTGGTCTGATGCCATTGGTTCACCTGTCCAACGCCTAATGGGAAGGCGGACAAAAACACTTGTACCCACTGCAGGTACCTTATTACAGCCTAGAACAATTAATCCAACTACAGTGCAGAAAGAACTTATCCAACGTCAACGAAAGCAAAAATTTTACTATAATCAACATGCAAAGCCACTGAAACATCTAAAAACTGGCGATTCAATACTTGTGTCAGCAAAAGATGGCAAATGGAAACCTGCCAAGGTCACCGGAATAAATGAAAATGGCCCTCGCTCTTACAATATTATAACACCGCAGGGACAACACTACTGAAGGAACAGAAAAGATTTGAGAAAATTGGCATCCCCTGTTAATACTGACACAAGTGTTGATGATTTCTTAGATGACCAAGAATATGAATGTGATACAAGTGAACCAGTGGTCGAATCCCCTAG
This sequence comes from Dysidea avara, assembly GCF_963678975.1. NCBI lineage: Eukaryota > Metazoa > Porifera > Demospongiae > Dictyoceratida > Dysideidae > Dysidea > Dysidea avara. Next base: position 3,194,912 of record NC_089272.1, on the reverse strand, counting down.
AGCATATGAACTCCAGCCACCTGCCGCACTGGCTACAGAACCAACACTACGACGCTCACAAAGAACCATTAAGACTCCAGTGCGGTATGCCGATCAATTTCCATAACTGGACCTTTATACATACACTGCACAATTTATCACTTTGTTTGATTTGAGCACTGTAATTATTATTTAGCAATTGTACCAATAACCACACTCCTTTTTGTAACAAGGGAGATGTAACATATATGTAGTTGATCACGTGATTGTACTATAGGTTGCACGTGTATTCTTATTCATTTGATACTATCGTGCACGTGTTACAACAATGAACTAGTGTTGGCTTGATTTGTGGTTGTAGGAGTGATAGGTTGTGGAGGGACAGGTTGTAAGGTGGCTGGTCCTGAATTTGCACTTCCGTATTCAGTTTGTTGTGTGACATTTGTCGTTGCAGTATGCTGCAGATTGGTAGGGGTTGGTGGTTGCTGACCATAAGTACACAAGCTAGTATGGTGTTTTCTCCTGCAGTGGTGGCATCTGTGTTTATAGTTACATGATGATGCTTTGTGGTGCCCCAAACAATTAAAGCACAGTCTTTCTTGGCATACAACGTCAGACCGCTGTTTGGGGTCCTTGATCATTTCACACAGTGAAGCAGAATGTGGTCCATTACAAAATGGACACTGCGTTCTCCCTTTGGGCTGGTGTGTTGGCTTGCTTGTACTTGAAAAAAACGAAGCTGTAGGTTGTGATGAGGTGTGAAATTCTGTCTGTTGTGATCCTATCTCTAAAATATAGAGCTCGTCATGAATGGCAATACGTAGTTCATTGATAGTCCACTCTCTCTTGCCATGGGACCTGGCCAGGTTCTACTTAATCTTCCCTGGAAGCTTGCCTAAGATTAAGGGGACCAATAAACTGCCATAAGTATCTTCTGTCTTGCCAAGTGCTGAAAGACTGCGGATATGGCTCTCAGTAGCATCACAGAATTCACGAGTACTAGAAAGTGAATTGGTCGGGCCAGGAAGATCGATGAGTGCCTGCATGTGGGCATCTATTTGCTTATAGGGTTGGCCAAAGCGGTCCTTTAACAGTTGAACAGAGTCAGCATAACTAGCATTGGTGAGCTGAAATCCAGCTATAATTCTTGATGCTTCTCCCCGAACTTGAGCACGTAGGTAGCTTAGTTTCTGTACTCCTGTTAGTGATCTGTTTGTGTCCACTGCAGCTTGGAAGCAATCCCAAAAGGGCTGCCAGTTGAGGGGACTGCCTGAGAATTGTGGAAGGTCCAGCTTGGGGAGGTGGGTCACATGTGTGTTCAACGTGGTGCTCTATGATGGGTGGGGGTGATGTAACTTTGCTGGAAGTAGCGGTTGCTTCTGTTGAAGTTGTAGATTTCAGACGGCTGATTATCCTTGTCTTAGCACTTGATATAGAAGAGGTTGTTTCTTCAGCTTGTAAGACTTCAGCTAAGATTTCATCATCACCTTTAGTGGCTTCTAGAATCTTTGCATCTAACGCTGTAATAAGGTCTTGCTTACGCTGAAGTTGTTCATGTAAATCTCTTAGAGCAACCACGTTGTCGTTGCTGAGGGGTGGATAGTAGTTCTTCGGCAGACTGCTGCAGTTTCTTCAAGTGTGTTAGATACCCTCATCTTGAGCATTGCGCTCACTTGAACTCCGCCATGGTGTGTCTTCTTCTGGATCACAGCACCAAAATGTAGCGTGGTTATGACAGCATTGGCACGTACCTGGTCACAGCACCAAAATGTAGTCAGTTCGTTGGTGGAACAACCAAGTTCTACTCGACGATGGTGGAGGAGCGATTGCTTCAAGCGCTCCCGATACACATGTTATACCCACAATCACAAACTGCAACAAACACGTGATACAACAATTGCCTAATGACTCCAACTATTTAGTACAACAGTATATATTACCTAAACCTATAGTTCGTTCTCTGCGACAGACGCATTGTGCCATCTCATTTTCTTTATTATGTTCTGCTGTGCTGGCTATCCGAGGGAGCAGAAAGTTGCAGCCATCAGAGCATCCTGCTATCTCCACTGAACTGCATTTGGTGGAGAGCTGAATCAGCTAATTACAATAGCATTTATACACTTGCCGTGTCATTATGTCTCGATTATTATACTATTCATCATTTTTAAAAAAAGATATAGTACTCATGTGATAAATGTTTAAATTTTCTCATGTGATAAATGTTTAAATTTTATGGCACTTAAAATACTGGAGCCAACCTGTAACCAAACACTGTATTACAACATGATAAAGTGACATTCTCATTTTTTTTTTGTTTGGTAGTAAATAAGTTTTCTAGCATTAATCAACTTTGGTACGTGATATATTTCCCGACAGCGAGAAATATATCACATACCAAAGCAGAAACCAGATTCAGACCTAGTGAAAGGATTAGTGATCCCTACATCATCACAAAGATAAGCATAAAGCTGAATAAGCAGACTTATGATTCACGTAATGCTACACCGTGCTCGGAATTCCAGGTTGCTTAGATTCTATGTGTAGATTAACGCCATAGAGCACAGAAATAAGCTGCAAATAACAGCAGCATGCAGTATAGCTAGTTCATGCTTGTTGACATTCTTTATTAATAAAATTACATGAAAATAACAAGGAGAAAACATCCTGACCACCTGGTAGACTCCTGTAAGCGTTCGAGCGTAAATCGGATGGCTGCAGGTAGGCTACCTAGGTCCAGTCATGGATTTTTTCTCCTTTCTCCAACTTTTCAAACACACCTTATGTAGCTAAAGTTTTTGAACAGGCTGTAGGACCAAGTGTCATACAGACCTTCAGCACTTGTGCTGTAGTTGATGTTGGGGCTGGAGTTGTCACTGATGAAGTATTATGCCTATGAAGCGCTGACGGTGTCAGACAGAGAAGTGAAAAAAGAAGACCGATACTAGGGTTGGAGGCTAAGTTAATCCATCATTGTTTTTTTAGATTTAGCTTCTATATTTTTCATGCAGTAGTATCTTAGTCTGATCAAGCTACACAAACAGCAGTGTCATAGTAGCCAGCTAGGTACATGTATGCACTTTTAAACAGTTTTTCAAAAGCAAATGTGTAAAAAAGAGTCCACAGAGATGGGCTCATGTTTCTTGCTAAATAGTTTACATGGGGGTCAACAGTTGAACCTTGTGCCCGGGCAATCCAGAAAGCTAGCTACACCCCTGTTCAGAATGCTGACGTTATAATATAGAAACAGCATACAGTGTGAACCAGACTGCCCAGATAAAGAAAGGTCATGGGTCATTCCATACCAAATCAACAAAAAAAAATCCGGACCCCTTTCAATTTTCATGAAATTTGGCACAAATGTGGACCCTATCAAGAAACTTTCTCACACCAAAATTTGGCTCATTCCATTGGTCTCCCTTTAAGTTATGACCACTCAAAGTTTCTGCTGAAATTTTTATTTTGCTTACATGTCTTCAATAAAATGACCATAACTTTGTTTGTGATTGACATAGAAACTTCTGGTTTAGATTTTTGAAAGTTGTATTAAATTCTCTTTCAGATGATATATAATGTTTTATGATTACTCAAAGGAAACGGTTAAACCACAAAAATGTAGCTTTTTCCTTGTATCTTAATTTTCAAAAATATATATTCTTTAATTAAATTTATTTTTTGGTTTACATGTTGTTCTAATACCTATCATTCATCACTGTGAGTTTAAAGTTGGAACCAATAGTAGATCATGAGTTATAAGTGTTGATGTGTAGCCTTGTAATCACTGCTGTTTGTATGGTATTTTTACAGTGTAATTTCCAATACCAATTGCAAGTAACCTTATATTAGTATGTCACAAATCATTTTATACATTAAAATAGTTAGGGTTTGTATTGATAAGGGCTCACTACAGTGAAATCATATTAACTGAGCCACTTTTAAAGCTAAGAAAGTTGGAGTAATCCTAATAAAGGATTCATTGATTATGTTTTTGCTGTAAGTTCAGTGTCCTATAAAATAGAGGTGGTCACTATAACAAGGTGGTCTTATTATAGAGGTAGCTATATTTATAAGGGATTTACTGCACAACTAATGATATTCCAATCTATTCTTTCAATTTTACTTACTGTTTAATAACAATATTCAGCCACAGATTTATGATGATAGTTTCCAATCTTATAATACCTAGATAGCTGCTTCATATAGTTGCATTAGAGTAGAAATATCCTATTAAATACGTTGGCCCCTATAAAAGGTGGCCTTTAAGGTAGCCACTAAGATATGTTACACTGTATATCACTTTTGAATCATACTTTGAAAGGGAAAGCCTACTACTGACCACTTGAAGGCCACCTTTATATCTTTGTACCTATAAACAATGCCTTTGCTGGAAAAATGTACACTTCTAAAACCACTATGCATTGTCTTACTCGTCAAAAATTTGATGGAATAGAGTGAAAAGTGGCCACTTGTACAGAAAAGCCACCACTCCATAAGGGCCAATGCTATACACTTATGCAAATGTATTAAGCAGCTGCCTGCACATTAAGGCCCAGAAATTTTGGCCCTAAGGTAACTGGCTTAAACTCCATACATCAACTGTATCATAATGAAACTACTTAGATGTAGCAATGTAGCTCATACTTTGATTCTATAATTGAGAATCATAGAATCACAGAAATGTTCCATAGAAATTACATTATACAAAGGTTCACTACAGCAATTGCACACTGATACATATCTATAACTTTAAGTGAAATACATCAATAATTGATTAAAGAAAGGGTCAGGGTAATTAACTTCAAAGTTAAATCAGAGTGTTATAGTAAAAGTTGAGACTGAAAGTGGTGCATATTGCATGACAGTCTACAATCATTCACATGTAACTTTGACATGCAATGAAATCTGATGCATTGATATCAATACACAATTGAATTTTTGAAAGTGTAAGTTGAAAAGACTATTAATACTGCATCAGTCATTCAATACTACTTGTTAGAAAAGCTCTAGTAGATTACAATATTGAAACATTCATGCCTGTGTTAAGAACAAAGAATACAGCTACATAACATTATGCTTTATTTGTAAGTGTTTCAAATTACAGTGGAACTTGTCTTAGCAGCCACCTGTAACAAAAGGCCACCTTTCTATTAAAGGCCAACTTTAAATTGTTCTAGTAAGACATTTATATACATCAAACTATATAAATAGCCACCTGCATATTAAGGCCCAAAAATTGGCCCTGATTGGCTTAGACAGTTTCCAGTATAGCTACATCTGTGTATCAAAATATGTACTTGCATATCTACAATCAGCATTAAATGTTAGTAGCAGTAGCAGTTACTGTAGCTAGTGAAAATGTCATCAAGTTCAATATTTCACTACTATATAATAGACTTGATGTCATAATCAGACACAATATATACAAGCTTGATAAGGGGTAAATTACTTGAGTATATGTATTTAAATATAAGCTTTTACTGGGTTTTCTTACAAAATATAAACAAACTAACCTTACTTACAAACCAACAATGTATAAAATGATTGTGACACAGTATTATATAAAGTTATTTGCAATTGATATTGCATCTCTTTGCATACTTGGACCATACAAACAGCAGTGATTACAAGGCTACACATCAACACTTATAACTCATGATCTAGTATTGATCCCAACATTAAATTCACAGTGATGAATGATAGGTATTAGAGCAACACATAAACCAAAAATAAATATAATTGAAGAATACGTATTTTTGAAAATTAAGATAAAAGGAAAAAGCTACATTTTTGTGGTTTTACCTTTTCCTTTGAGCAATTATAAAACATTATATATCATCTGAAAGAGAATTTAATACGGATTTCAAAACTCTAAACCAGAAGTTTGTACGTCAATCACAAGCAAATTCATAGCCATTTTATTGAAGACATGTAAGCAAAATAAAATTTTCAGTAGAAACTTTGAGTGGTCATAACTTAAAGGGAGACCAATGAAATGAGCCAAATTTTGGTGTGAGAAAGTTTCTTGAAAGGGTCCATGTTTGTGCCAAATTTCACAAAAATCAAAAGAGGTCAGGATTTTTTTTTTTTTGATTTGGTATGGAATGACCCTTATTAGTCCGGTAGATTTAAGGTTGGACCCGGAAAAAAATCAAAGAAAGCTGATTTTGGTATCATTAGAAAGCAACTTTTTCATAGAATAAAATATCCAAAATCCTCTAAAATCCACCTTGGGGAAAAATTTTTATGGCCAATTTAGTATTGAGGCATATGTGACTGGATTCAGGAAAGTGGATCTTCCACTTAGCAACTTTGACAACTCATAACTTCAGATTAGAAAATGGTATTGACTTGAAATTTGATCAGTAGTGAGCACCAGCATCACTTATTAGGTGGAGAACATTTCAGGTTGATATTCACCTTGTACACTAAGTTGTGGTTTCTTTATTAAATGCATTTGGTAGACCTATTTTTGCAAATCTGGTCATTTGTGGCTAACAAAAAATGCATATTATCCTTAAAATATTTTCTCATAAGAAATTCATTGCAATCAATATTAGCTGTATGAAATAAGAATAAGACTGGTTATAGAAATAAAAAAGGTGCCTATCATGTAAGTTCCGAATAAATATAGCTATTTGTCACGATTATTGTAAACAGTTTCCTCAGCACTTCTGCAACTCTCTCCCCTGCAACTGCCACATGCTGCAACATACTTTAATCTGTGATTACACTGAGAGTATAATGTTGCTACCACATGGATTTGCAGTAGAAAGCTTGCATTTATATTGTACAAATTTAAGTTAAGACGTCTGGTGCTAGTCCCATGTCTGTTATCATCAGTTGCATACAGCCTCGATCCTTCTAGTTTCCAGCTCCATTATGGTAATGGATCAAGTTAGTCATTAAGTTCCTTCTAATGAATAAGTTGTAGATGCACATACAAGTTGTGAAAGTGTGTTGCTCTTGCAATCATTTGCACATCATTTTCTTCTTGATTAGGCCAACTTTACCCTGTTAAAATGTCGCAGATGTTGTATCACAGCCACTCCATGCAAGCATGTGAAAAGAGAAGATGTAATTATGACATTACAATAGGACCTATGTGCCCAATAATGTCATCAATTTTCCAATGCTCAAATGTTTCATAACCTCTGAAAGAAAATATACTTGCTATGCTCTGGTGCACCATGCATGAGGACAAGAACATCAGTGTCATCAGCTACTGTACAACACACTTTACTTCCTTCAATTGCAAATTGAAGTGCACATTGAACAATCAGTGTGTCAGCATCCAAAGTACTCTGATGCACAACCTGGCCATCATCTCTCAGATATTGGACAATCAATTGATGTTTGCTCTTTTCTTTTGCAAGAAAACTTCCTGATTTTTGTATGCTTCCATAGATTCACTTGACTGAATATCTGCACCTGCACATACCATAACATACCTGGGGATGCTGACAGCCCTACACACTGATTGCATACATGGAGATTCTGACATACTGATGGTCCAATGCGCACTTCAATTTTGTAATTGAAGGAAGTAGAGTGAATGCTGTATGTAGTTGATGACAACAACGAAGTTCTTGTTCTACTGGTGCACGCTGGAAGCAGAACATGACAAGTACGTCCCTCTTTTCATTCAGAGGTTGTAAAACATTTGAAGATTTGGAAACATGATGATGTTATTGGGCACATATGTAGGTCCTCTTTTCACATGCCTGGGGTGGCTGTGATACAACATTTGAATAGGTAAAGTCGGCCTAATCAGCAATCAAGTGATGTGCAAACGATTGAAAAGTTAATGATGGATTGTATAATGCAACAATTGCACATGTTGAAAAAGTTGGAAATCAGTCTGATTCATTGAGGAGTCTCAGGTATACAAAACAAAGTACATGGAAATGGTGACATCAGAAAGTTATTACACATGCGAGCTGTGAAAATGTGCTAACCCTTGCAGTTGGATGGAGTTTTCAGGATCAATGGTTTTAGCTGATGCAAGAAAGTTATTCATTAGAGGGAACTTAATATGGGGCTGGAAACTAGAAGGATTAAGGCTGCAACCGATGATGACAGACATGGGACCAGTCCCATAGATCATATAATTAATTTTGTACAATATAAATTTCAGCTTTCCACTGCAAATCCATGTGGTAGCAATATTATGCTCTTGTTGCAAACATGGATTATTAGCGTGTTGCAAAATGTGGAGGAGAGAGAGTTGCAGAAGTGCTAAGGAAACTGTTTCTTATGAAAAAATAATTTAAGGATAACACATTTTTGTTGGTCACAAATGAGAAACCACAATTTAGTGTTCAAGTTGAATATCAATCTGAAATTTCTCCACCTAATAAGTGATGCTGGTGCTCACTACTGATCAAATTTCAAGTCAATACCATTTTCCAATCTGAAGTTATGAGTTGTCAAAGTTGGTATAATTGGATATGTGTGGAAGATCCACTTTCCTGAATCCAGTCACATATGCCTCAATACTAAATTGGCCATAAAAAATTTTCCCCAAGGTGGATTTTAGAGGATTTTGGATATGTTATTCTATGAACAATTTGCTTTCTAATGATACCAAAATCAGCTTTCTTCAAATTTTTTCGGGGTTCACCCCTTTTTTCAGTTTTATCTACTGGACTATTATATGAATCAAGACACACGATAGTATGTCATGCGGCCCAAAAAGCCGGCACACCACACCGTGGGTATATTGACAGGAAGAAAGAAAACGTCATTTTCACACTTTTGTATCTCGGTGATCCCTTATCCAATTGGAACCAAATTTGCTACAAAGTTTCCCACCAGCCAGGGGAGCCTACATACCAAAGTTGAAGGAAATCGCTCCAGCCATTTCCGAGATACGAGCTGCCAAACGTTCGGTTTTTTTTCTTCTTTTTTTTTTCTTCTTCGTGTTTTCACACACTTGCAAAAATTGCTATAAAACGCAAACGCGTGCTCCGATCACTTTGAAATTTGGCACACAGAAAGGGAGTCCAAAGGCGAATCCTAGCATCACATTTGGTGCAACTCCGATGAATGGTTAGGGAGTTATGACCGATTATTCACGCAAAACAAGATCAATTTGTTGTCACGCCTACAGAGCAAACCGCTTCATGGAATGAGTTGAAAATTACTATGTAGATGGAGTAACCATCGTAGGAGTGAGTGCCTTTTGGTGGTTTGAAAGGAATTGAGATAAAGACCATGGAGATATGACCATCCTGTGTCACAATTATGCGATCGATTTTTATGAATAAAAAAGTATTAGTTTTTACGCCTACTAGGCAAACCGCTTAGAGCAATGAGCTGAAAATCGGTGTATAGCTGGAATAATCTTCATAGAAAGTCCTTGCAGTAGTACAGAAGAATCAGATTACAAACCACTGAGTTATGATTCGAAAGCTAACTCCGTGTGGCAAATGCGAGATCGAAATACTCTAATAGAACAGTCACCCTAATATAGCATTCGGCTAATTTATTTACTCCATTATAGAATTCTATTACATTACAAGTTATTCTGTAGGGAGTTCAGCTGCAAACAGTTAATCTTCTAGACAGTTCAACAAGAAGGAAGTCACCCTATAGAGAGTTCAGCTACAAATATATTGCTGTAGTGATTCAGAACATTACAAGTCACACTGAAGAGAGTTCAGCTATAAACAAGTCATGCACCCTGTTGAGAGGTCAGCTACAAACAATTTACTCTGTAGAAGTTCTGCTACAAACAAGTCTTCATTCAGAGGGTTTTACAACCAAAATCCACCATGTAAAGACTTCAGCTAGACTAACAAGTTACTTTGTAGAGAAATCAGCTAGAAATAAGAGAAAGCTCAGCTAGAAAACGTCATCTTGTAGAAAGTTCAGCTACAAATAAATCACACTGTAGAGAGATCAAATAGAAGAAGCCACCTTGTAGAGGGTTCAGCTATGAAGTAATCACCCGAGAGAGAGTTCACTAGAAAAAATCACCCTGTAGAGAGTTCAGCTCCAAAGAACCATCCTGTAGAGAGATCAGCTAGAAAGAAGTCACCTGTAGCAACATCAGCTACAAAGAAACCATCCTGTAGAGAGTTCAGCTACAAACAAATCACCCTGCAGAGAGTTTGGCTACAAAAAATTACCCTGTAGAGCATTCAGCTACAAACAAATCACCTTGTAGAGTGTACAACTAGACACGAGTCACCCAGTAGAGAGATCAGCTACACGAAGTTACGTTGTAGAGAGATCAGCTAGAAGAAATTACCTTGCAGAGAGTTCAGCTACAAAGAAACTATCCTGTAGAGAGTTCAGCTACAAACAAATCACCCTGTAGAGAGTTCAGCTACAACTTCATCACCCTTTGGCTACAAAGAAACCATCATGTACAGAGTTCGGCTGCAAACAAATCACCCTGCAGAGAATTCAGCTACAAACAAATCGCCCTGTAGAGAGATCAGCTAGAAGAAGTCACCTTGTAGAGAGTTCAGTTACAAAAAACCATCCTGTAGAGAGTTCAGCTGCAAACAAATCACCTTGTAGAGAGTTCAGCTATAAACAAGTCACCCTGTAGAGAGATCAGCTACAAACAAGTTATACCCTATAGAGAGATCAGCTAGAAACAAATCATCTTGTAGAGAGTTCAGCTCAAACAAATCACCCTGTAGAGAGTTCAGCTACGAAAAGATCACTGTGTAGATAGTTCAGCTATAAGAGGTCACCTTGTAGAGAGTTCAGCTACAAAGAAACCACCATGTAGAGTTCAGCTGCAAACAAATCACCCTGTAGAGAATTCAGTTACAAATAAATCGCCCTGTAGAAAGATCAGCTAGAAGAAGTTACCTTGTAGAGAGCTCATCTACAAAGAAACCATCATGTAAAAAGTTGACTACAAACAAGTCACCCTGTAGAGAGATCAGCTAGAAGAAGTTACCTTGTAGAGAATTTAGTTACAAAGAAACCATCATGTAGAGAGCTCAGCTACAAACAAGTCACCCTGTAGAAAGATCAGCTAAAAGAAGTTACCTTGTAGAGAATTCAGCTACAAAGAAACCATCATGTAGAGAGTTCAGCTACAAACAAGTCACCCTGTAGAAAGATCAGCTAAAAGAAGTTACCTTGTAGAGAATTCAGCTACAAAGAACCATCATATAGAGAGTTCAGCTACAGACAAATCACTCTGTAGAGAATCAACTACAAACAAGTCACCCTGTAGAGATATCAGCTAGATACAAGTTACCTTATAGGGATCAGCTACAAACAAATCACCCTGTAGAAATATGTGCTGCAAATCACCATGTAAAGAGTTCAGCTAGAAACAAGTCACTCTGAAAAGAGTTCAGCTATAAACCAATGGGAGTTTCAGCTACAGTTTGGTCATGTATAAGAAGTCACCTCATTACCTACAGTATGATTATCTTTCATTGTTAAATATACAAATATTTTTAATCAGACAAAAAACTGTACACAACATTTCTTTCTTTGTTCCACAATTCCTGCAGAAAAGAAAATAAAAAAAACAAGTTAAAAGGAAGCCCTAAAGCCAGCCTAGGCCGGCTTTAGGGTATACAAATACAAAAAGAAGTGAAATCTAATCCAAAACAGCCAAGCTGTAAAAAAAGAGTGCGGCCCTCAAAAAGGCTATATAGTGCAGTACATAAGCTCTTAAAATTGACATAATCATTCACTTTTTGATGAAAGCACAATCTTTTTACAGAGTATATGGAGAGTGCACTAAGTGTTTTAAGAAGGGGAGGCACATAAAAAGTCCTCAGGAACACCCCTTTTTGCACCCTGGCAAGAAAACTATTTGTTACTATTAAAAATCAATCATGTTTCTATCAAGTTAACTGCTGGGCCTAGTATCATAGCAGTACAAAGCATACAGCTGGAACATAATAGCCTATTAGTAATCTATAAAAAAACCAAATAGTTTTCTCACCTAAGCAGTAAACAAAATCACTAAAATTTCCATTTGCAGGGATTGTGTTAAAGTTTTGGACCTTCAATGCTGACGATTGTGTAGTACTATGTACAAGGATCATCCTGATGTGTATTGTTTCTTTATTAAAGGGGTATAACAAAAGTTATTTAATGCTAAAATCACAGGTAGATATCTCAACAGAAAACCATGAACTACAGCAGTTCAATTATCAAGCACAGAGCTTGAACAAAAGGTCCCTTGTCCTTATACTGGGCACCATATGAAAGGTAATTAAATTTCTAGTTTAATGAAGGCAGTCGCAAGTTGTTTCAACATCTTGTTCTCAAGTTACAGCGCTTTCAATTCAGTGTAATATAGTATAAGCAAGAAAAGCACACAGATGAGTATTAAGGTATTTCTTAATGCTGTGATAATGAGCATAAAGGAGCTGGGTTCCAATGAAGTGAGATTTTGAGCACTAAGAAGTACCTTATGACACATCCTTGTGCTTTCTTGCTAACACTATATTACACTGAATTGAAAGTGCTGTAACTTGAGAACAAGATGTTGAAACAACTTGCAACTGCCTTCATTAAACTAGAAATTTAATTACCTTTCATATGGTGCCCAGTATAAGGACAAGGGACCTTTTGTTCAAGCTCTGTGCTTGATAATTAAACTGGTGTAGTTCATGGTTTTCTGTTGAGATATCTACCTGTGACTTTAGCATTAAATAACTTTTGTTATACCCCTTTAATAAAGAAACAATACACATCAGGATGATCCTTGTACATAGTACTACACAATCGTCAGCATTGAAGGTCCAAAACTTTAACAGAATCCCTGCAAATGGAAATTTTAGTGATTTTTTTTACTGCCTAGGTGAGAAAACTATTTGTTTTTTTATAGATTACTAATAGGCTATTATGTTCCAGCTGTATGCTTTGTAAGTTAACTTGATAGAAACATGATTGATTTTTAATAGTAACAAATAGTTTTCTTGTCAGGGTGCAAAAAGGGGTGTTCCTGAGGACTTTTTTACATGCCTCCCCTTTTTAAAACACTTATTGCACGATCCACATACTCTGAAAAAAATTGGTGCTTTTATCAAAAAGTGAACGAATATTTGGCTTAGGCACTGGACTAATAGTGAAAAAAGATGTGAAATCCAAGGTGGCAGCCAAGAAATGGCTGTGATGGTAGGTCAATGGCAAAAATTTTTATTATGACAATTCAGGTGAATTTGGTGTCGAATCCTAGTGGAGGAGGCAACACAAATTCACCTGAATTGTCGTAATTAAAAATTTTGCCATTAACCTACCATCGAGGTATGTTCCTGAACCATTTTTGGCAGGTTTTGATAAACCTATTTTTTGCCATTTTTGGCAACTTTCAAAGCTGCCAAAACTGGCAACTTCAAAAGCTGCCAAAACTGGCAACTTCAAAAGCTGCCAAAACTGGCAACTTCGAAAGCTGCCAAAACTGGCAACTTTTATAGCTGCTTCAAAAACATATCACTAGCAGCTTTATGTTATTTCCAAAAGTGGCATAAATTCCATGTCCTTTTATAGTTGCAAACGTTTCTTTTAATTGTGGGATTGAATTTCAGTTTGGGGTTTAAAACTGGAAGCTTTTATAGCTACCGAAATTGGCAAGATTATAAGTCCAAACTTGGTAAATTTATAAAATTTCCAAAATGGGCAAGTTCTGTAATTACCAAAATTGGCAAGTTTCATAATATCCAATGTTGGTGTAAGTTTATACTTTCCAAAATTAGCAAGTTTAATTTTGATTCTTCAAATTGGCAAGTTAGAATTTCCAAGATTCCATTATTGGCATGAAGTAGGCATGCCAAACTTGGCAATAAAAACGATAATTATAAACATATTATTTCTTGCCAAAAATGGAAACTCAATCCCACAATCAATGGTTACACACACCACTATATAAGTAAAACCTGATACCTTCCAATTTTGGAATAACTGTTGAGATGCTTGTGAGAGAAATTGAAGCACTTACTGGTTCCATGACAATGCTGTGTATATTCTCCTTAGCTTGCCAAGGAAAATAAGTTGCTCTATTTTTTTGCAATAATTCAGATCCCACATAATGCCAATGTTGGCAATAATGGGGGTTACGAATTATTGCCAAATTTGACAAAAAAAAAGGTCCTGCCAAATTTGGACTTAATAAAAAGAGCCAGTTTTTGGAAGCTTGGTAACTTTTATATTAATTCTGTTATTGTCACAACTTTGAAGTTGCATTTCGTAAATTGCCAACAATGGCAAAATAAAATTCTTTACATTGCCAGACTTTGCTTTTAAGGGTGTTCCAACTTTGGCAATAACCCAAAAGCTGCAAAATATGGAACCCAATAGATTGACAAAAATGGCAACATGTTGGATCTACATTTGGCAAAATATGGACAATGCTAAATTTACCAACATCTGGAATAAGCCTAATTTTGCCACAATTGGCAAAAGTATGATACTGAATGTTGCCAAAACTGGCAAAAAAACAGGTTTATCAAAACCTGCCAAAATTGGCTGCTGAACATACCTGTACCATCACAGCCATTTTTTGGCCGCCACCTTGGATTTCACATCTTTTTCCACTATAGCCTTTTTGAGGGCCACACTCTTTTTTTACAGCTTGGTTGTTTTGGATTAGATAACATTTGCTAAAGGTAAATGGGAATTGACAAAAAAATAAAGAATCAAAGTACATTATAATTTGACAGTAAGGAGAATTCTTAAGTCCAGATTGTTTAGTAGTTATATACAATGTTACATTGAATATTTACCTGTTGGAGATCTTGAAAAACGCATTCCAGCAAGAGGGCAGTCAGAAGTACACAAGCTCATGTTGAAAACCATTTCACCATTTGTTGTAATGTTGTCAAAAATGTGAAGATAGAAAGTGTCAAGTCTTGTGATTATATCTTCATCCCTTGTTATCCAGGAGTTCTCTGATGGTATTGAAGTAGTATAATTCCCTTCCCTCTTGGTAGCATTAATAGCAGGAGCTGTGGTACTCAGTAAGTTTTCTGAGTCTGCATATCTGTAGTATACCCATCCTGTAGTGTTAGTAAATGTCCTCACCTCCAGTAATGTTGTTGTTATACTACGTACAGACAATATGGTACCAACACTGACATTATAATGTTCAAGTGTTTTACTACTGTACAAAGCATCAGGGAATGCTAGAAGATCGTCTAATTCATTAACAAGGAAATCTAGTACTCCATCATCTTCTGGTGAATTGTATATTCTTACATTTCTGATTAGTTCATGAATTTCTAATTCATCAAGAATTGAGAGGTTTGGATCACCAAGTGGATTGATGTTCTCAAATGTAGCAGAGTAATTCCTAAACTCCCCTTGTAAACTTGATATTATCTGCCATCTTACTACTTTGGTTGCATCCGGAGGAACATCTCCAAACATCACTGTTAAAGATGGCTCAATACTTCCATTACCAATCATTGCACCAATTATCATAAAATTTATTAACAGTCCTCTCTCATTTTCAATTATTTCTGGTTGTCCTGAAGTGATCTGAAGACTACTGGCTACTCCATGACCAGAATTTTTCACAGCCACTCCAAGAGTGAATGGTACAGAATCTTCCACCTCATCAGTGAATGGATCATCTCCAACTACAAATCTTTCCCAAAAGTAGTGAACTAGTAAAGAAGGGTCAGGTATAACAGTGATAACTGTTGGAACTAGAGGAATGGTGATATTCTCATCATCTAAAGAATACCTAAGAGTACCACCAACACCATAAGATCGATCAGATTCTGGAGCTGCTTCAGAAAATGGTATTATGAGCCACTCTATACTTCCTGATGCTTCACTAGGTAGTGTCCACCCACCATCACCATCAGTCAGTGAACCAGACAAACTTCCATTACCAATAGCAAACAAGTGAGTGGCTTGTTCTCCTGTGCCAGAGTTAGTTATTATAAATTCCAGAGATCCATCTTGAAGTGGAGCAGCCTCCATATTCTCAATTTCTAGTCTAGCTAGGAATGCTGTTCTGGTCACTGCCAGTTCTTGTTCAATACGAATCCTAACTACGGCACACACACCTTCTTCCTCTTCCCAACTCTCCAGTTGATTAATTTCACCACTAGCAAAACTGTAAGCCTCTATATATGATGAGAACCCCTTGTCAATAGCTATATTATTGTAAGTGTTTATGGTATTGCTCAACTCCTCAACAGTACTAAATGAAACCATGTTTGTTCCTTCCACTGGTTCTAACTGACCATTACTCCAGCCCTGTAATGTATTGTTTAGTCGTTCCACTAATCTTTGAATCATTTCTGTTGTTGTTCCATTGGGAGGAGGAGCTGTAAGGATAGTAGAGTATTCCCCGGTAGATATTAGTATACCTGCATCACTGCTGTCATCCAAAGATGGCTGTAAAATATTTGATACCCACAAGGGATCTCCAACAGATAGCCAAGCTTCATCTCCAAGCACTTCAATAGCAAGGTCAATACTTTGAAGGACAGGATACATGGCTTCCTCTAGTTCATTTACACTTCTACCCAGACTTTGTCGCTTTTTACCAATGTTGACATCTAAACACATTGAGGCTACATTGACCCCACAAGTAATCCAAGTTAACCACTTAAAATTTATTGCACAACTAACCCAATTAATGGCATCCACAGTTGATTGAAGAGGACGTGACCCGCTCAAGTATAATGGTATACACCCAATAAGAGGAAGACTGGGAGTTGGAGCACAACCAACCAAGGCTTGAATGCATGGGTCACAAAAGGCCGGTGTTCTAGCTGAGTATCCTCGAAAGTTAAATGTCGGCCCATCAACTGTAACTGATGGTCCTCTTATACTACAGCTAATACAACCAATTTGAGTTACAATAGGTTGAGGTACCAGTGATTCAATAAGTACTAGTTTCTTCAACACTACTGGGATTGTTCGTGTTATTTCACCACGACACACATAGCTGTACGCTACCTGAACGGCATAAGTAATCCACTGAGCTCTTGTTGATGTAGCTAGATTTCTCGCTGTTCTGCGTATTGCACTCCTTGCTGCTGCAACTGCTGCTCTTGCTGCTGCTCCAGCTGCCCTAGCTGCCAACCCTGCTCCTATTCTCAAGACAGCTCCAGCTGCTACAGCCACAGGTACTACACGTTTCTCAATGCTTCTACGTGATACATTGATAGTTACAATAGTGGATGACAGTGGCTCTATATCACCCAGTTCAGTTGTATCTGAGATAAACTCCAGAAATGGATGACCATCTGGGAACTGCAACTGACCATCATTAGCTCTGATAAGACCTTGGTTAGTGATGTTTATTTGCAATGCACTGTAGAAGCCAAGTTCAAATAGTTCGAGATCAATTTCCTCTGGAGTTACTGTCACTATTGGTATGGGGACACGTGTTACAAAATCTGCTTCAACAGTGAGAACATAGTTGTCTTCAAATGTAACAGGAGTCACACTCCATGTGTATGTCACTGTTTGTCTCTGCATAAATACTGGAATAACTGGATCATCCACTGATGTGATTATGACCTGGTGAACTGTTAGATGATCAGGAGCTTCTACAAACATTTCATAACGATCTTCATGAATGTTGATAAATGTCACTGTACCATTACCAGCCTCAGTTGTTAGTGTGATCCTAATACCACGTTGATAGTTAATCAGTGTAATAGCTGCATCATTGACTAATGGCTCATCAGATGCAAAATACGTGAACTCATCCTCCACAAAAACTGTCAAATTCATTAACACATCAGAGGACACTGTTAATGTAACAGGAATGGATGCAGACACTTGTGCGCTGATCACAGCAATAGTTGTAGATATCTCACCAAGTGACTGTGTTTCTGGTGTTTGAACTAAAAGAGACAACATGGCACTTTGTCCAGTCCCCAAGTCTAGGCTGCTTCCATTTTGTTGTGCATTCCCAAAGCTCACAAGTGATATTACATTGTTACTAGGCAGTAACGGTCGGATGTTATTGGCTGTAATTCTCCCAGTGTTTGTCACAGTGATTTCAAATATCCTTGATGTACCCCGGATTATTCTGGTGTTCAATGATGATGGCTCAATCAGAAAACTTGGCAAAATTGGTCTAATTTGAAAGCTTACACTGATTTGTAGTGAAGTACCTTGCCTACTTCCTATAAGTATTGCAAAAGAGCCACTAAGTGGAGTTAAGGTCTTAATCAAAATGCTTACAGCCACTTGGTTCCCAGCTGTAAGTGTACCATTAAAAGGTAGCCCTTCAAGTAACACAGTTACATTAACAGTCCCTGCATCTCTAAGTGATGAAGTAGCACTTAGTTCATCTAAGTCTCCAGGTCCACCATTTGATACAATTGTAACATTATGGAAGATCTCTTCAAACCCACTGATTGCCTCTCCAGTCAAACTGATCCTATTTGGTATAGCTGTTAACCCTAATATTCCCCATTCAGTTTGTGTGGTAGTTTGTGATACACTTGGATGTCTGGATGTAGCTTGGTAGAGTCCATGTTCAGTCATAGCAGGATAAAATGTCAATGAATAACTGCCATCTCTATCTGTGACTGTCACCAGTGTTCTAGTTACCCCATTGCTAGTAATGTCAATGTATACTGGCACAAAACCCACAAGTAAATCTCTTACTACATTGTCTGGTGTATACTGGACTATTCCAGTTAATACAATTGGTTGCGCTTTAGGAAATATTCTAGGAGAAACGGGATTCAAGAAGGTACTGTATCCTGGTATTACTGTAAGGTTCCATGAAATCTCATCTTGTCCAACCTGATTTTCTACTTGCACTATAATAGTGTGATTACCAGCTCGAACTCTATCCCAACTAACTTGTCCAGTAAACTGGTCCACCCTCAACTGGGGTGGTCCAAATACCAATGTCCATGTTAATGGAGGAGTGCCTTGAGATACATTTAACACAGTGGAAAACTGCTGAGCTTCCTGTAATGGAATAGTTCTTACTATATCAGCAATTGGCTCATGGATAAGATCATCACAGTCTTCTCCAAAAAATGGTCTGCTGCACTGACATTCCCCAAAAGTACATACTCCACGTGGAGTGCTCTCATTTCTACCACATGCATGCACAGGACAAACATCAAACAAAGAAATATTCTGCGAGTGTGATACAGTGCTGCCACAAATATTTACTGTCCAGTTTCGCACAAACTCACTAGGACAATTGTGCTCACTAACAGAGTCCTCAAAAGAAAGCTGAAGAGGAAGTCTACAAGGATTTGGAGTAGTGATAGTATTCTCTGGTATCTGGATCACACCTGAAGCACTATCACAAGGAAATGATAGCTGAGGTGAAAGGAACAAGACTGGGGAGAACTCCAGTTCTATGGTTTGAACCAACTGAGCTCTGTTATCAGCATCATCCATAGCTACCCAAGTTCTTCTAATGAAACAGCCAAGGTTTTGGTCACTGTAAGTCAGAGATGTAAATGTGGACCTGTCATCTGATGCCTCTGCTTGGCCTGTAATAACTGGACTTATTTTGCTACATGGAACACTTGTATTACTAACACCAAAAACAACTGGGCTAACAAAATCTGTTTCCCATTGATAAGATACAGGCTGAGCTCTGTTGCCAATGCGGTCCAAAGCTATTATGGACAATGTGTAGCTGTTGTTATGCTGCAAACTGGGTGTAATAAATGACCTACTGTTACAAGAAATCGGACTACCTTCTGATACATCAGATGATAACTGACATTCTGCAGTGCAAAACTCGTCACATGAAAATCTAATAGTTGACCTTACTTGATTGGATAATGATGGAGGCACTCGTACTATAGTAACAGTAGGTGGTGTCAGATCAACCTCAAATGTGTGTACTAATGTTGCCACATTGCCAGCATCATCAGTTGCAGTGATCATTAATTCATACCTACCCTCACTGAGATTATATCCTCTCCAGTTAGCTCCTGAACAATTAACTGAAGATGTTATGGAATTTACTACAAGACTACATTCCCATGTTACATTCTCATTACTCTCCCATGACAAAGAAATGTTACCATTACTCAATGTGGGGTTCTGAATATATCTGAGGACTGGTGGAGTAACATCTAAAACTTCAAATGTCCAAAATGTTCTACTGGTTACTGGCTCGTTAGGTGGTCCACACCCCTCGGTACCTCTCACAACTCCTCTCTGTAAATTAATGTAAAATTTTCCTTTTTCAGCAAACAAAAAGTTGGGAGAAACTACAAGTTGTCTTGGCTTGTCAAAATCCACTTCTGGCGATAATGCTACATCAATCCTATATATTTCTCTTCCTGAATTGAATTTATAAAAGACAATGTAAGCAGTCACTGAGGGGCGTTGTATGTTCCTATCAAATGAAATAGGTAAGGTGATGTTGGATGGGTGAACTAGGTGTTGACTGGGCACAGATTCACCTGGGTTAGGTGTTGGTGGAAACGTACCAGCCAAAAGTTGTATACAAGACTGTTCACTAGCTAGACCCACAGAATTGACAGCTACATAGCAAAACATGAATGACTCATTCAATTGGTTAGCTGCAGGCTCCCATGTAATATTAACAAAGTAGATATTAGTGCCTGAAAATTGCTGTAACTCTCCCCTTCTAGTTCCAATTGGTGAAACAGTTTGTATTTCAGTTATTGAGGCACTTGAACTACCACTAGTAGCAGTCAATTGTGTAGCGAACGTTATTCCTGGTGGAACTGCTACACATGATCCTTGTAGTGGTGTTGGGTCAATGAATTCTGGTTGTTGAGAACATGGGTCAGTGGAAGCAACTACCAGCACAATAAACTGAAGAGCAACACTACTGATAGGTCGCAGTGAACCAGGAATAAAGTCTTCTATCATTACTGCAGCAGCCCAAACTCTAGCTCCCCTATTAGCTTCATAGTGTATAGTACATGTATCACTATCAAGCTGTGCTCCAGGAAAGGCAGTTACATTACAGACACCTGCACATTCCCTACCTACAGCCCACCTACACTTAATGATGTCACCATCTGGATCACTGACTGCTAGAGGAATAGTGTGGTTACATCCTTGTTGTAAACGTAGAACAGGAGTGGTTATAGCACGAGGAGATGAATTGATATGACCAGTATCATTCCTTATGTTGAGAGAAAATGTTGTGGAGATATTCCAGTTACAGCCTAATGGGGAAATCCAACAACGTCCTGTAAAGCCAATTGCAATAGTATCTTCAGTACGATCAGTAAAATTATAAGCAATGCGATATTCTCCAAATGACCAGTTTTCATCAATGCTGAAGTCAGTACAAATGTATGACATTGTAGTAATAGTACCTGAACAACCGTACTGGCACACCATGCTGCCTTCTCCACGGAGCAGGAGGCCATTGTTAACTGTAAGAGAAGAACAGCTACCACCTCCTCTTGAATTTCTTCTCCATGAGACATGATAGGAAATCTCCATCTAGAAGAAATATACACCAACAAAAACTTGTATAATTATGCTAATTGGACAGCATCTTCCATTAAACACACGATGTATACGTTACACTAAGTTTGATGCTATCTGAAGTTTTCTTGGGAGATTTGCACACAAGATGTAAGGCAGCATAGCCAAGTTGGTCTGGTAATTGAAAGATTCCAGGTTTGATGCCCTACTTTACTAAGATGGTGTTGTTGTTTCCTTGAGCAAGAAACTTTACTCACATTGCTCTAGTCTGCCCAGCTGTATATTGGGTGATCTGGTGGTCTGGTGTCAACTATTGGGAATTAACAGCCTAGCCAGTGGTAGCATCAATCAGTACCTAGCTAATGTTAAGATGGGGGATCCAACTACCCTTATCTTGCTTAGCGGTGTTGGGATCATTGTCAGAAACTTCAGGCCTCATGGTCTCTCTCTGTAAGACCTGGACAGTCCTCCTGTACAAAACATAAGTGCCTGAGTGATGCACAGACATCCCAGAGCTGGCTGACTGTGCTTTACATGATCAATGGAGGCTTTGTGCATGTGTGCGTATGTCTGCATGTGTGTGTTATGTCTGCATGTATGTGTGTGCATGAACGTGTGTGCATGTTCACGTGCGTGCATGTGTGTATATGTGTGTTTGTGAAAATCCACCATAGTTTGACTGTCGTACCACCCTGACAAAACTGTTCAAATTCATCAATGTATATGGTTCAACCCAAAGAATTATTTAAAGTTCTGAATTTAGGAGACAGAAAGAGTAAGTAAGTACACTTTAGCAGCAGCAATTAGATTACATATTTGAATACAATAGTTGAACAATAGAATTAGCTTAAGTAACCTAACTACATAATAGAGTCAGAATTTCTACAGCCAAACACTGCTATACATAAGAAATAACAGAAGGGGATAAGCATTGTGTTGAATGCAGGAAACATCTCAGACCCAGTGGTGACTTGATCCTTTGACAACATGTAGTCTTGGCGTGCACACACTATACAGTGTAGCTAACTTCCAAGTTAACAATACCAACTACCCATTTACAGTTTTATTATTGCAAGTGCTATCACACTGTAGACCTGTGACAATAGCTCCATAAAAAAAGTTTAAACAATTATACAAACCAGTACAATCACTGGTGACCTTAACTCTATTAGTGACATCATCAATTTTATGCCAGGCAACCAATCAATGATGTCTCTTTTTGGTACATTGGTGATAACCTATAACTAATTGTACAAATTAGACTGAGTGGGTTCAATACAGTAGGTGTTGTGTGGGAAGAAATACTGTAACACGTTTTGTTATGACTAAAGCCATGGGAATTAAGTTATGATCTTAATCTACAGGTGTTCCTATACGTGGTGAAGTGCCTACAGCCTTTTCAGAACACAAATTATTATTCATTAATTCTATTTCTAGACCAAATTGTTTAATGCCAGTTCATTTAAAACAAATTTAGTTTTCAAAATTAATTACCAGCATATCAAGTAGCGTAGCCAGGTGTATGCTATTTTAGACGAGTAAAGCCCCCATGACATGCATATGATGTGGAGGCCTTGAGTTTCATGCATATACTTGACAACATACCTTGGCATAAATCTGCTTTACTTTATGAGTTAAAACCTTGTGAATGTATTTTTCATCCCAGACAGATAAGTAAAGTAGTTTGCATAGAGGTAACAACTCGTGGGAGTACACCCATGCAGTCTCAAGACAGAAGCCATAATACTGACCAGACAGGGACCCACATTAAATGTTAAGTCACCCACTCATAAGTTTAAAATGTTATCCAGAACCTTCAATGTACAAAAAGCTTTAAAAATAATTGTAATGTTGTTGTGCTACTTTTCAAGACATCAAATGCTTTTAGAAGGTCTGAACTCTGAATGGTAAGATTTAACAATAACACCGTACCACACATTTCTGAGGAGTGCACTAAGGCGCTTCAGAGTGAATCCTCTCTCTACACAGTGAAACAAACTAGTGAAGGTCACTATGCTAAATGCAGCAAAGGTCACTACTATAATATGCCTGCCGCAATACTCACTATTAATTTTTGTGTTGTGATGCTCACAACTAATTTTGTAATGACCCTCATTAACATGTAGTGTTGTTCACTGCTATAGCTATGTAGTTAGGGTCACTACAAAAGAGTAGTGAAGGTCACTGCATAACTACAGCATAAGTAGTGAACATCACTAAACAGTATATATTTATATATGGTAGAAATTCACTACTAATTTTTGCAGTATAGATTCACCACCGACTAGCTATAATGTGGCCATGGGTCATACAATTATTGTATTATACAATAATATGCTCTCAGCATTGATATTAACTTTGGATGAAAGTGCTTATATTTATAAGCATGAGATTCTACAATTCCCTTAATGTATTAAACCTTTAATGAAATGCAGCATAACTTTTAATGATCAAACGTGTAGTAGAAGTAATTGTGAACAACATTTATACAGTGAATGTAAATATCGCATCAACACCAGAAGTTGATGCTTGGGAGAGAAAACTTTTTACTGCTGTCAAACTATAGCTATATATGTGCAGATATCCTATTAACTTTTTCTGCTATTAACTGTTTTATTCTAATTTCTAGCTTCAGTTCATTACCAACAGCTTATATGTATAGATCTTCGTAGCTTATCAAGCTGACCATAGTATAGGTGTAGATAGCCACTTGAGATTAGTACCTGTGCATAGATGTGAGTCATAATTGTTGCTAAACTGTTGATGCAAAGCAACATGATTATATTCTGTTTGCGTGTATCCATGGGTACATGCTGATATTAAGAATTATAATTATATCTGCTGCAACTTCGTAGTATAGATATATGTATGTAATAGCTTCTTGCAAATTTTAAGCTTGTTTCAAGGTTTTATATGATAACAGTTTACCTTATAGGGTGATATAATATTGATCACTCTTGTTCAGCAACTATAAGACTTAGCTATTGAAGGTCAGATTATAATATTGCATGTGCTTTCAATGCTCATATATATCTTTATTTGCATGTGCAGCTTTATCATTAACAATATAGCAATAGTAAAGCACTGATTTTCATTACTCATGATCAGTATCACAGCTTTATCATTTTGCAGATTAGCTATTTTTGATGGCACAGTATTTTATTCGTCCTGCATTCACGGCAACACTATTGGACTGGCTAAATTTGGAATATCATATCAGTTAATTTAGGCTAGGAGTTATACTTATCATATATGACTGTTGCATGTGCAGGTGCATGTATGCAGCCATACACTTGGGGAGTAGACCAAAGAGTGAGGAGGCCAGGCCATGCAGCTGTAAGTTGGACCAAAAAAAGGTAACTATACCAGCTGACAATAGTTGCCCTATATCCGCCTTATTTATAACTACACATACGTAGCTAAGTAGCTTGCTACACTACTTCTCTGAATACTGTGACTGCTCTATTAGAGTGTCTCGATCTTTTCTTGTAAACATTGTCCCATAGAAGTGGGGTGGGGGGGAGGGGATGCCCCGGTCTCCACCGCCTATGCATACACTGCAGTCAAGGTCTATTGGTTAGCTGTACCAAGCTAAATATCACCATCATGTAGAGCATCACTATATATCGCTATATATGCTACAAGGACACTCAGTCTCACCTCTCTTGGTCCACCTCCAGGCTGAGGTCTCACCATGATGATTCCTCCACGAAAATGGCTTGACATAACACTGGAAATTGTGACGCAGTACAGCAGTAAGAACAATAACATTTCTTCCTTGCTTGCCATGGCACTTTTCGCTTCTTTACAAATTCTGATAGTTCTTGCAGTCTCTCCGAAATTCGGTACTCGCGGCAAGATGCAATGAGGCCGGGATGTTTGCATAACTTTTATACAACCAGAGAGGAAGCCGACCGCAGTGCAGAGTGTATGTGGGAAGCCACACATGTAGCGTCTATGATCATGACATTTAAAAGTTTCTATGCTTTCAGAAGCTTACAGACTATAGTGCTATAGCACAAATCACCACATGCAAGTACATATACCATAATTGTCTGCATATACTATATGAGTAGTGCACAAAATTAAAATACAAGCACAACTATGATGTAATAAATGATTATGCATTATGTATAGTTCTTAACAAGCCACAAAGAAATCTATAGCTGTCCATGTTGATGTAATATTCTGTTTAGCGGATCCTAAACCTGTAGCGTCTTAGCCTTCTGGATGATCCACAAATGATGGAACACCTTGCCACTACAGCAACAGTATGTCTTCCTCTACTCAGACCTCTCCATGTCATTGGACTAGTGCCTAACATTATAGCAACATATCAACCATACATGCTTGTACATACACACATCATACAGTATGGTAGTACTGTATGTAGGGATAATGGAGGTTGGGGCTTTTCTATCACCCTAATACCAGCCATATTTTTTCCTTTTTGACAACTTGGCAGCATTGGTTAGGTGTAATCAAGATCAACTTAGTGGAGCAAAGCTGAAAATGAAGTGGAATAATTAAGTCTCTCTCCACTAATTGATAGACAGGTGTGTCTATTGATTCTTTAAATATGGCCAGTGTCAACTTTCCTTTCATACGGTATGTGTTGGTTCACCAGTAATAAATTATGTTACAAAAAATGTAAACCAACAAGTGTAAGGAAAAGTTAGAAATTTTACATTTGAGTATAATTATAGGGATTATTAGATATACAAAAAAGCAATGAAACAATCATCTACACCTGCAACTATACTAGTGGACATTTAATCCTTACTTCATTCATCATTTGACAGACTGTATTCAAGTTGACTAAAGTAGGAGTAAAATGTCCACTAGTAGCAGATGTAGATGCATGACCTCCCTTGTTTCATTTCTATGATCCCTATACACTCTATGTAAATTTTTAAACTGTATACTTGTAATTGTGTTTAAGTTGATACTGTGCATATACTTGAGTACAACCTCATTAGTAGGGCCACTATTTTTGCCTAAAAATGAGGTGGCCTTATCAATTACGTTATTAAGGTGTGTGTTTGGTACCTATTAAACGTGACCACTACAATGATATGGTCTAATTACAGAGATGTCCACTAACTGACAATTCACTGTGACAATCATTCAGAGGCACAGGACAGTTTCTTTAGTGATGTATGAGAAGTCACTCAGCTGCATGGAAGCCAAGTATCATATGCACTACTGAGATCACCTAGCTAGGGACATGTCCTGCAAGAAATTTTAGCCTTGGTCTCCCTGAAGGTAATTTGACCTACTATCTGTTCCATTGGAGCAAGTGACTATTCTATTAGAGTATGATGATGACCTTTTATAATCTCAATTATCTATGCAATACAATAATAAACAGGCCAAAGCAATACATATGGTAATTTATGTACAACAATATAGACAACTGGGATATTTACACAGCAAAAATAATCTTACAATACTACCTACAGTATTCTAACCCCATCTTTACTCAGTATTGGAACAACAATTTTAAAAAGCTCCGACAAAATGAACCTCAAAATCTATAAATGACTCTAATGTTATTCACTATTGGGGGCTGTGGTCTGTGTTTGTTTGAGCCAAGGTAGAAGTTTTGGACTATTAGTTCCAACACCTAAACATAGACGGAATAAATACAGTCAGTATTTGTGTATAAATTATGCTGTGTTAGAGATCATGCATTTGCAGTGTGTTATAATTACCTTTCAGAGGAGCAATCTATAATTCAACCAGTCTACTAGAGGAACAATTTTTATTTATTAAGGCTTTACAGCACAAGTGCTGAAGGTCTGTAAGACACCTGGTCCTACACCCTGTTCAAAGTTGTTACAGAAAGTGTGTTTGAAAAGGTGGAGAAAGGAGAAAAAAATCTATGACTGGACCTGGAATAGTGTAATAACCCTTGGGGATATGTTTCAGCTTAGTTGTATATGGTATGTTAGTACCTATAACTATATATAAATGTAAAGACCCAGCCAAGCTGTGAATTAGAAGGTCATCATAGGAATAACTTATACCAGATAATATTCCACTATAAAATAGTTAGTATTTTATATTAAGTATGTCAGTCTATGTGCGGTTGTTAGAACTACATCCCTTCACTTACAAGGCTGAAAACGTCTTCTGTCAAGTCTGCAATTAAAAGTAGCCATAGGATCACTTGCTGAAAATGTGACTGTCACTCTCCTCCTAGTGACCTCCCCAGTGATTGGTTGAGTAGTACACGGTGTACCTGTAGAGTAACAATAATAGGTAATTTACATACATATGTTGAAAACAAACGTTGATGATACACCATATAATCAACATGATTCTACATAATAACAACTGCGTACTATATGGATGTAAAGAAACTATACAAGTTCAAAAGAAATTATTAATGCTTTGTTCAGTTTGGAGTATAATTTTTTAACATGTCACTCCTCGATCCAGATCAACATTTTAATGAATACAGCACACACAACACTAATTCACTCACAATCATTATCCAGTATGGTCACAACTGTTACATTTGGACTACCAATAATCACACCATCGAGTGATGAGGATTGGTCAATTGTGAGGAAAAATTCTTCATTTTCCTCAAACACATTATCATCATTTATTGGAACATCAAATGGAACACTGATCTGTCCAGCAGGTATTGTCACATTGTATGGTCCAGAACTGTAGTCAACACCTCCTCCTGTAAATTATAAATAGGAATCTTCAATGGGTTAAAGTTGGAGGTAATAATGTATCCTTACCAGTAGCTGATCCATCAGTACTAAATACACTGATAGTAATATCAGTTGATGATGGGTTACTGAGAACTAGTACAGGTTGTGCTGGTCCATCATCTTCATCAACATTATATGTTGACTGGTTGATGGTAACAGTTGGAGCTAGATACATTTTGAACACCAAATTATACATACACTCTTGGTTACTATCCTTTAAGATCACTCACCATCATTATCCAGTATGGTGACAACTGCTACATTTGGACTACCAATAATCACACCACTGAGTGATGAGGATTGATCAATTGTGAGGAGAAAATCTTCCTTTTCCTCAAACACATTATCATCATTTATTGGAACATCAAATGGAATACCAATCTGTCCAGCAGGTATTGTCACATTGTATGGTCCAGAACTGTAGTCAACACCTCCTCCTGTAATTTAATTATAGTGTACAGGAATTCATTGTAGTGGAGCAAGAGCTATGTACAGTGGAACCTTAGTTATCCGGACCCTACTTATCCTGATTCTCGGTTAACTGAACAACAGAAATGACTGCTCTATTAGAGTAGTAACTGTTCTATTAGGGTATAGTTGAAATACAAAAAATATCTACCAATGTTCTTTGTGCTATTGTAAGCTAATTTATACACAGTTTCAGAGATATAAACTTTTCAGACTTATGGACCACCCCTGGTCCCAAGGGATTTGGATAACTGAGGTTCCACTGTACAATATTATGTAGACAATTTCTGTGGGGACATGAAATATTAATACACTAATGGTACACAATCATGTCTTGTTTCATTCCTCTTCTGCACATATACTTGTGCATTAATTTATTCTCTAAATACTAAATATTGTAGCTATAATAAATACTTGTGAGTTGTGATATTCTATATGCTACCAGACTAGTTAGCCAACTGATCATCACACATCAATGGTATTATAAATTAACAATGCTACAGAAATAGTGATGTAATTCATATTAACATTCATAGCTAGTGCCTCCACCTAGATTTTAGCAATTATTCACTGAGTGTAATTCAATGAGCATTGCACAGTGGAATATTTAACTTATTAAGTTAAATCAAGTGCAGATTCTAGCATAAACTAAACTCTTGATACCCAGTTGAACACTGGGTGACTGTACATAGCAGGTACCATATGCAAATAATCCATGCATCCCATTTGATGAAGTCATATATAGTTCATTTGAATTTCTGCAGGTGTCCTAGCTTGTTTCAAGCCGCATATATCCCAAACCAGATTTTACTAAAATGATCCAGTATTTTGCATGTGTATCCATGAGAGACCAAAAGTAGTGGTACACCTTTGTAAATTTACATGCCTACAACATAGACACTGGAATCTCAAGATGGTGCATGCTTGCACTGGGGTATTGTGATTTTGCTATACATGCTGAGTCTCATGTTACACTATCTAATGGGTGCTCATTGGAACTTCGAAAGGTATATGCTTTAAAACAAGGATCCCTAGCCAAAAAATATATTAAATTTAGCATTAGAAATCAAAAAAAAATTGCTAGACCACAATAAAATCTGCTAAAATTCAATTTTTGATCTGCCTATAAGTACCTGCCTGACTACAGTTGAAAAGCTAGAAGTTAAACTATGCACCACACAACCAGTCATTTTATGATTACACAGTATTACTGTACTGTATGATGAATTAATGGGTTAAAGTTGAAGGTAATAATGTATCCTTACCAGTAGCTGATCCGTCAGTACTAAACACACTGATAGTAACATCAGCTGATGATGGGTTACTAAGAACTAGTACAGGTTGTGCCGGTCCATCATCTTCATCAACACTGTATGTCGACTGGGTGAAGTTGATAGTTGGTGCTGTAATATACATGTACATACATTATATAGCAGACAATTCAAAACAAAACTCACCATCATTATCTGATATATTCACAACTGTTACATGTGGACTACCAATAATCACACCATTGAGTGATGAGGATTGATCAATTGTGAGAAGAAATGTTTCTCTTTTTTCTGGTACATTATCATCATTTATTGGAACATCAAATAGGACACTGATCTGTCCAGTAGGTATTGTCACATTGTATGGTCCAGAACTGTAGTCAATACCTCCTCCTGTATGCCATTGTAATCAATAATCATCAAACACCAACAGACAGGCAACACTAATATGGGGGTGGTGTTATGAATGGTTTATTTCATAGGTGGTGGAGACAGGGGGGCCTGGGGTGGGGGTGCTATGGTTCCCCCACTTTTATGGGACAGTGTTTGCAAGAAAAGATTGAGATACTCTAATAGAACAGTCAAGATCTAGGTACTCTAATAGAGCAGTCACAGTATTCAGAGAAGCAGTGTAGCAAGCTACTTAACTACATAATGTATAATTATAAATAAGAAGATATAGGAGATATATTTGGTGTAGAGCAGCTATTGTCAGAAAGTAGTAAGCTTCTTTTTTTCTCTTTT
Source organism: Dysidea avara (assembly GCF_963678975.1). Lineage (NCBI taxonomy): Eukaryota > Metazoa > Porifera > Demospongiae > Dictyoceratida > Dysideidae > Dysidea > Dysidea avara. The sequence continues at coordinate 3,164,368 of NC_089272.1, read as the reverse complement.
GGTCTTCAGCTTACAATTACGGTCTGGCCCCCTCACTCTTTGGCCTGCTCTACTGCTCCTGGTTTATTTAAATATTCTGTTATAATAGTAGAGCAGCACAGTGTAAAGTTGCATCATTTGTGAGAAAAGCATGAAACTTTCCATATCATTTGTACTCCTAATGAAATTCATTTTTTGATATACGTAATGCCATTGTAGATTTGACCTATGATGACCTTTCCAGCCATTTTTGTATTGAAATTCTGACAATTTGTTTTTATCTATCTCCCTGAGGCATCATTTTACATGTTAAAAAACATGGTTCCAAATTTAAGATGTCAACCTAAGAAACAACTTGATTTTTATTTTAAGTAAATAGCTCATTCCACTCTAAAGTTACAATCATTTTTAATAGTCATAAAATCTTTGAATTTATCTTCCCTTGGGGTGTAAATTACCAATGGGAAGGTAACTTTATAAAATTTTACGGCCAATACAAGCGATCATATTTTTGGAATGAAATTACTGATTGACTTCAAATAAAACCAAGTTGTTTCTTTCAACAAGACCCTTAATTGTAAAACAGTGTCTGAGGGAGATAAAGACAAAAATGATATATTTTTCAATGTTATAATGGCCATAAAGGTCACCAAAGGTCAATGCAATGGCACTATACCCACAAATTAATGCCACTGGAAGTACAAACCATGTGGTGTACTAAGTTTGATGCTTTTTTCACAAAAGTGTACAAAATCATCATATTTATGTGCTATACACTCTACTATAAGAGAGTCATTGCAGCCATTGCCTTTGGGGATGCCCTTTGCTCCAAGCTATTGCAACAATGTAATGCCATATACACGTATAACAATGAAGGAGCATGCATGGGATAGGATTTCTCTATACATTATAAGATATCATGTTTATCATGGTGGCTGTGTATTAGGTAGCTATGTGCCGCATGTGTACTGTGTTAAACCTCACTCTGTGTAGCTACTTTATGTTTCCAATGTCTGCTTGTGTATACAATTATTATCTATGCATTACCATAGGCGATTCTAAGGGGGGGCCAGGGGGGGCCATGGCCCCCCCTGTTAAAAAATAACTTTTAAAAAATCTTGGGGAAAAGTTGCTGTATAGATTGGCATTGTTATTTTTAGCATTTTTCATGTTTTTAGAACAAATTTTAGGCTGTTTTCAAGCCTTTAAATTGCAAAAATCCTGCAGCTTCTGGGGGTTGCACCCCCATACCCCCCTGAAAATTCTACTTTATACTATATCCAAACAACAATAGTTATGCTGTTCCCTACTTGGCCCCCCCTGTAGGTCAGGTCTAGAATCGCCACTGTCATTACACTCTACCACATTATTGTACTCCTAAATCAGTTTCAATTGCAATTCATAAAGATGATACAATATCTCTCAGTCATCAGTATTTTCTTGCCAATGCACTTCTACACTTGCCTGATGATGAATCACTTAAATACATAGCCAGTGTAGCCATTACCTGGTGCCACAAAATCAAAAGTTCATAATAATAATTTGTATGGGGGAGAGTGTTTAACTCTCAGTATGGCCTGTACAAACACCCTGCATAAAGTTCACCAAAGTTCACCTTTTATCAAATCAACACCTTCACTGGGGATAAAAAACTGTTGATTGGTGTTGATTAGTGTTGATGAAGGCAAAGCCTTTGTTCTGAAATAAGGCTGAGCTGTTACTTTACGCAGGGTGTTTGGTGAATGCATTCAAGTTAGACACTCTCCACCATACAAATAAATTATTATGAACTCTTGACAAGATGATATCCAGCTGCAGTACAATGAGGAACACAGACATAGCTGCCAGCATGGCAGTATTTATTCCTCTCCACAGCTAGCAGACATAAAATCCCAGTATCATTGCATAGTACTGGTAGTGCTAGTACGTATGTAGTATCTGTACATCATACAATGTTGGGATGGTTTCACCAGTTTAGCTTTTAACAGCAGCACCTCCATTACTTTTAGAAGGGAGTGTGCTGGTATGAGGCTTCTACACCTTAAAGATGAGAGATGAGACAGTGAGGAGCAAGTAGTGAGTAGCAGGTACAGTATTAGTGAGTAGATGAGAAGCTTCTTTCACCTCCAATCTCACCAAAGCAACCAATAGAGACAGTATTTTTGGCCACAAATATTCAGGGGCCAATTGTACTATTGCTTTACAAAGTAATAGCTACATCATTACAGCTATATGTCAAGGAATATCTTAAATTTAAGGATCTCAATTTACTTGTTTTCACTGTATAGACAAAACACGTCATTATACATCCTCCAATGTCCTTATGACATTAGCATCAGAACACTACAAGTACAGGCAGAGAGCACACGTATTTACACCTGAATATATTACTGAATTGCAAAGAATTGCATTTAATTCAAGTGTGCAGATAGGATTCTTGTTGGCCTTGAAGCTACAGACTATTATTTAAGTATGAAGTAGATATACAGTACCTGTTACTTATAGTGTACATATATTCACTGATAAACAAATGCACACAATCTTACCAGTAGCTGATCCATCAGTACTAAATACACTGATAGTAATATCAGTTGATGATGGGTTACTGAGAACTAGTACAGGTTGTGCTGGTCCATCATCTTCATCAACATTGTATGCTGACTGGTTAAATTTCAGAGTTGGTGCTAAATTACAGATAACAATATACATAATATATATATACTCCATATTTTTATGATCACCCACCATCATTATCTGACATATTCACAACTGCTACGTTTGGACTACCAATAATCACACCATTGAGTGATGAGAATTGATCGATTGTTAGGTGAAATTCCTCATTTTCCTCAAACACATTATCATCATTTATTGGAACATCAAATGTAACACTGATCTGTCCAGCAGGTATTGTCACATTGTATGGTCCAGAACTGTAGTCAACACCTCCTCCTGTAAATTATAAACAGGAATCTTCAATAGTAGGTAATAATGTGTCCTTACCAGTAGCTGATCCATCAGTACTAAACACACTGATAGTAATATCAGTTGATGATGGGTTACTGAGAATTAGTACAGGTTGTACTGGTCCATCATCTTCATCAACATTGTATGTTGACTGGGTGAATGTCACAATAGGTGCTAGATGAGATATAACAATAATCAGTTGTATGGCTTTGTTGTGCAACTGAATACAAACATGGATGGAGGCAGTATACATTGGAGAGAAATTTGAAGTACGCAAGTGACACAATTAATGTGTAAAGTTTACTGTGACTTTGTAAAGTAAGTTTTGATTTTGACACTCTAAGGCCATGAAAAGTTATTACTGGTCATTTTTTGCTGAATGAATTGCACAATCACCATATAATATTTTATATCTTTTGAAAGGTTTTCATGTCTTATAAATGCTCTTTTCTTATAAAGATGCACTAACTTTATATCTTGACTTTGTTTTCCCTATAATTCCATGTACTGTTATGTCAAATGTAGTGTACCACATCAAAAAGTTGTGGCAAAAAAGCCTGGTCACCTAGTAATATGGGGAATTGGTAGGACAAGAAACATATAATTAACTTTGCACGGCCTAGTATACATATGTAGGAACAAAACTGCACAATCATATTGTAACAAACCAGCCTGACATTTGAACACAACATTATTTTCACAAACTCTGCAGCAGCAGAACAGCCACATACAACATCACCAATAACAACATTAAACAAAGTAACAGAATACAAAGGGCATAGCTACACCTGGGCCTGCACGGGCACAGGCCTGAGCTATCATTGCTGGTGCCCGGGTAGCAAGCCTGGTAATAGCGGCGCCCTCCAGGGCGCGCCCATAATTAATACACATTAAAATATGCACTTGCTATCTTTTTGAAGCATAATAGTATCATCAAAAAAATCACGTATGCTAAGATTCCTCCATCAATTTAGTAAACTTCTATGTAATTCCCAGCATCACGTGATGATATTAATTTTAAGATTTGAGCGCGGGTCCAGAGTAAAGTGGACATGATATAAGCGCTACTAAAAATTATTACCATTAATTGAATGTTTCTAATACCAAGACTAAAATGAAGTGATAAAACCACAGCCACACTAATTTATCTTGTGCTTCTTGTGACAATCGGAAGAAAATGAGTACGAAGGTGTCCTATTTCCTGCTTGATTCTCCATGAGGATACACTAGCGGCATCCACTTTCCTTTCTTTAATTCCATGGGAGCAAGTATAGGAGGCTTATTGCATATCATAATACCTTCTTCAAGCTCAAATACAAGCTTATAAGGAGTCTCTAGAATGCAACGCATCGATTCCATCGACAAACTTACTACACATGTGATCTTCTATAAATTCAAGAGCGATTTAGGGAATAGCGGGGAAGAGTGGGGCATACCGGATAAATACACTAAACGTGAAGCACACTTTCGAATGGTGCTTATTTAAACTTCGTTGAAGGCTTGGTTATACTTTTAATACAAATGTATGCGTTCACATGCGCATGTCCACCCTCCTCTGGAGTGGGTCTAGAATCAACTGAAGTCCAGACTTCTCAACTCTCATGGTTTCACCATAAGACTCAAGTTTTTGGGCCTCTTCTCAAGGTCTCACAGCCAGGTGCTAATTTCTCAAGGTCATGCTCTAGATTTCAAGGTATTTGCTTGCAAACAAAACTCAAACCCACAATCGAAAACTTTTTGTCAACTCAATATAAGAAATTATTTGACATAAGGGTTTTTTTGGGGCAGACGGCAGAGTGCATTATTTGACATAAGGGTTTTTTTGGGGCAGACGGCAGAGTGCATTATTTGACATAAGGGTTTTTTGGGGGCAGACGGCAGAGTGCATTATTTGACATAAGGGTTTTCCACTCTAACGCACCAAGCTATCGCCAGACCTGAGTTGCTTCCCTTTTCCGTAGACATGAGCTTGAGAATATGGAGATCGTGCATGCAATGTTGAATGTGAATCTTTCACCCCACTTGTTTTTTCCACTTCTGGTGGCTTAGGAAAAGAAGCTACTGTTTTCTACAACCATCTTGCCAATCTTGTATCCCAGAAGCATGGTACCTCCTACCACCAGACACTCTCCTGGATGCTGTAGCGTGGTTATGACAGTATTGGCACGTACCTGGTCACAGCACCAAAATGTAGTCGGCTCAGTGGTGGAACGACCAAGTTATACTCGATGATGGCGGAGGAGCGATTGCTTTGAGCGCTCTCGATACACGTCTTATACCCACAATCACAAACTTCAACATACACGTGATACAACAATTGCCTAATGACTCCAACTATTTAGTACAACAGTATATATTGCCTAAACCTATAGTTCGTTCTCTGCGACATCCTCCGGGGGCTCAGAAAGGACACTGGCCCATTCCTTCATCAGATTGGTAGCTCTCATGGCTGCAGCTCTCTGTACTCGGCTTGGTCTAGTAGTAGTAGTAGTAGTAGAGTTCACTGGTGGAAGAGTCGCATTAGTGTGTCCCTCAGTTTCTGTGTCATTCTCATCTTGTCTGGTCCTCACGTCTAGAGTCCTCCCTTCATTCAACTCTAAGGGATATAGTTTGGTGATTGGTCTGGTGGTTGTCCTGTTTGCAGTGCGAATGGTAGCTGCTCGTACTAGTCCATCACCTCCAACAATGAGATCTTCAATGACAGCTAATCTCCAAGTGACACGAGGCACATCATCGTGGACAATAACAACATCACCCTTCTGCACAGTTTGCTGATTCTTGCCAGAAGTACGATGAAATTCTCTAAGTGAGGTCAAATATTCATGACACCATCTCCTCTGAAAATCATGAAGTATTGCTGCTTGCACCTTGGCTTGTCTACATATTTGACTTGCTCCTCCATAATTTGGATCAAGTACTTCATCAGTCTCCATCATCTGGTATGGAAGGCATGTGATCCTTCTTCCATGTAGTAGATGCGAGGAGGTCAGTGGCTCTAGATCATTTGCTTCCGATGATACAAAAGTTAGGGGATGGTCATTTACTACTGCTTCTATTTCAATCACAATTGTTTCAAGAGTTCGCAATAATACATGCCTTCTTCCCAATGCCTTCTTAATTGTAGTCTTGGTAAGCCCTACCAATCACTCCCAAAACCCTCCATACCATGGAGCTCTCTTGGGGATGAATTTCCAAGTGACGCCCCTCCTACCCAGTTCCTCTTTAATCTCTGGTAGCTCCATTAGAGATCTCAATTCTTCAGCTGCTGTTAGGTACATAGACCCATTATCAGAAATCATCATCCTCGGTAGGGACCTCAACTCAGCAAACTTGCAAAAGGCCAAAGGTCTCAGCAGTCAGATCTTGGACGATCTCCAAATGGACTGCTCATGTGGTGGCACACGTAAACAGACACAGATACACCTTTACCTCTTGCAGACCACCCTTAACGTATAGAGCTCCAGTAAAGTCAACACCTGTATACGTAAATGGGTGAACATCTTGCATTCTTGATTGGGGAAGTGAAGCTGGATCAGGTTCAGGGAAGGGTTTTCCAGTAACCTTCAGACAAACAACACATTTCCTCAGAAGTGATTTGACATACTGTCTTACAGAAGGTATCCAATATGTTTGTCGTAGAGCTGTTATGGTAGCACCAGTACCAGAGTGATACAATGACACATGAATGTCGAGGACAATCAGTTGTGACAGTGGATGCTTACTAGGAAGTAGGTACAGAAATTTTGTCGTCTCATTCAATGGTGCATTATGAATTCATCCACCACAACGCAGAAAGCCTCTTGTATCAAGGAAGAGATGAAGCTGTCGCACAAGGAGAACCCGTGTAGTCTTAGGGTTAGTTGAAATTAATTGTAAATTGGCGATCTCCTTCAGGTATGTCACTTGTTGCGTGTTCTTTATCCAGTTCAGCCTTGCCTTGTCCAACTCCTCAGCTTCAAGTGGTCCAACTTGTCTCTGCTCTGTAGACTGCATCCTCAGGTTGCCTATAAAACAAAAGACAAGTGCAGTTACAGCAAGTAGTTTGTGTAGTGTACTGTAATCATTAATAGACATGATGCAGTGTAGGCCAAGGGCTGGTGGAGATGGCTCCTGTGGAACAAATTCAGTTGCTATAGCTGCTGCAATAAAGAATGGTGATAAAGAGGGTAGCTGAAACACTGGCCATTGATCTGGTGTGGTGAGCCATGATGGGCCGTGCTGCCACAGGGAAGACGACTTCAGCAATTGCAATGTAGTTCCTCTTGTCAAAAGATCGACTGGGTTCTCGAGTGTAGGACAGTATCACCAGTTAGCAGTGGGAAATTGTGATTTCATTTCACTAACACGATGGTATACAAATGCTGGAAGTTGTTTCTCACTTTGAACCCAGTGTAGGACAATTTGGCTACCTGACCAAATGTAAACAGGTAGATCCTGAAGAGACAAGGTATCTAGCACAAAGCGGATCAATCTAGTAGCAATGAGTGTTGCCGTGAGCTCTAACCGAGGTAGGGTTAGAAGTTTCAACGGTGCTACTCGTGTCTTTGCCATTATGAATGATACTTGGTCTAGCTGGACAATGAAAACTACAGCTCCATAGGCTCTTAGACTAGTATCTGCAAAGCAGTGTATGGATGGCTGTGTAATTGAGGATTGAAAACAGCATCTCATCACAGAGAGTTCTGAAGCTGCCTTAAGATCATTTGCAATAATCTTCCACTCAGCATGGAGTTCTTCATTAAGTGGCTCATCCCAAGCAATCTTGGACTTCTATAGAGTTTGCATCAGTATCTTTGCTCGAACAACTACTGGAGAGACGAATCCTAACAGGTCAAAAATCTTAGATACGTCCTGCAGCACTTCTCTCTTTGTTATCAAATCGTCATGAGTCAAAATAGAATGTTTCGCTGATAGTGAGACCTTATCTGTGTTTAGATTCCAACGGAGGCCTAGGATATTGACAGTTGTGCTGTCATCAGAGGTGACTTCTTGAGAAGCAATGGCCTTGAGCTCAGCACTATTGGAAGCCCAGCTGCATAGATTGAATTTCACACTTGACATGATGGCTCTAGATTCCTTGTAGTAATGTACAACTTCCTGCTCTGTGTCACACCCAGAGATAACATTGTCTACGTAAAGGTTGGTTAGTATATCAAGTGACACAGCAGAGATGTACTGGTTAAGATGGTGTTGCAGGACAGCATTAAGAATAAATGGAGAACTAGTTGCACCAAAAGGTATGACCTTAAATTGATACACTGAAAATTGACTTGAAGGATCTGTTGAGTCTTTCATCCAATAGAAACGAGTGAAGTCTCTGTCGTCAGGGTGCAGCTGGATGTGTAAAAATGCCTTTTCTATACCAGTAGAGATCCCAAAACGGTGAGACCTGAAGTGAAGAAGTACAGCACACAAGTCATTACAACATGGCAGGCCAATCATGAGGCAGTCATTGAGACTGGGGTGGTTGGGTGACTGTCGGCAACTGCAGTCAAAGACAATATGAATTGGAGTCATGGGTGGGTCTTTTTCAACTGAGTGGTGGGGTATGCAGTGGGTCCCAAAGGTATCATCAACTGTATCCACACGTTCAATAAATCCTCTGCTTTCTTGTTCAGCAAATATCTGATTGTACGCCTTGAGTGATGTGGGTGACAGTGTAAGTCGTTTCACTAACTGTTGTGTTCGGTGTTTAGCTATGGCTTCATTTGATGGAAGGGTCGAGTGATTTGGCTTCCATAAGAATTTGGCGATGTAAGCACCATCATCAGCACGTGTCACACATGATGAGATATATTGATTCAGAGTATTGTTCGTACTGTGTTCCTCAGTCATAGACACCCCAACTGCCTCTAAAATTCCAGAAACACTCTAGATCAAAGTCACTGTAGCTAGAGCCAGCAACCATCAAGACATTGGCAGCAGGTGAATGAGTAGATACTGGTTGCATTGGACCAGAAAGAAGATAGCCCAGTTTAGACTTTACTGCAGTCGGTCCATTTCCTCTGATAACCTGATCCTCAACAATATCCCAGTAATGATCAGCTCCTACTAACAATGAAAGTTGGAATTCTCTTTCAGCAATAAGAGGGTGGGCTAACTGAAGGCCCTGGAGGTGTGGTAGACTGGTTACACTGTAACTAACAGTGTTGTGCAGTGGTGTTGCTATGAACGGTACAATTAAAACTGATAGTTGTACTGCTTCTCCACTCTTGGCTAATAGATTGATAGTAGCAACATCAAGTACTCGGTTTGTTGGGTGGATGGCACCAAAGTGTGATATATTGATTGTCTCTTGACCACTGGGCTGTAATGCTAGTATCTTAGCAAGGTCTGATGTTACAAATGAGCGTTGAGAGCCCTCATCAAGCAGCACATAGGCTTCAGCATTCCTTCTGCAATTGGAGACTGTGGCTACAGCTGTCTTAAGAAGACAAACATTGTTTTGGTGAGGAGGAAGAGTCACTGATAATTGTAACATATATGTAGTTGATCATGTGATTGTACTATAGGTTGCACGTGTATTCTTATTCATTCGATACTATTGTGCACGTGTTACATGGTGTCAGAAGATGGACAAGCTTTCACCGCCAGAAGCATTAAACCTAGACAGGAACATTGCCAACAATTGGAGACGTTGGAAGCAACGCTTTGAGATATTTTCCTTGGCCAGTGGACTTAGCGGAAAGGACGCACAGATCCAAGCCGCCACATTCCTTCACGTGGCAGGAACTGAAGCACTCGAGGTTTACAATACTTTTACTTGGGAAAGTGACGACGATAAAAGCAAAGTAGACAAAATAACAGAGAAGTTCGACGGATACTGTAACCCGCGTAAAAATGTCACCTCGGAAAGGCACAAATTTAACACACAGAATAAACAAGTCAGAGAAAGTATTGACCAATACGTGACAGACTTAAAAAAAGAAGGCACAGACGTGTGAATTTGCCAATGTAAAGGACAGCTTAATTCGTGACCGCATCGTATGTGGAATTATTTGTGACAGAACTCGCGCAAGATTGCTTAAAGACAGTGAGTTAACCCTACAAAAGGCATTGGATATTTGTAGAGCAAACGAAGCAACAACAAGTCAACTTAAAACCCTTAGTTCATGTGCCACTAATAAAGAGTCAGTTGATCAAGAACTCTTCACTGTTCAAAAACGACGTACAGCCGAGCCACGAAGAACCCAATGTGACAAATGTGGTACTCAACACCAATGTCACCAGAATTGCCCAGCCTATGGCATGGAGTGCTACAACTGTGGGCGGAAGAATCATTTTCCAAAGTTTGCAGAAGTCGCCCGCTTACAAAGTAACACCGCAAAGTCCACAGTGTTGCACATGATGGATCTGACACTCCCGACGACCTCTTTATAGGCATGGTACAATGTACAACCACTAAAACACCAGACTGGAAAGTGTCCATCCTAGTAAACCATCAAAGAACCTCTTTCAAAATCGACACAGGTGCACAGTGTAACATTATTTCCAAGAGACGATACCACCAACTCAGCTCAATGCCACCATAGATATTAGAGTGTAGGGATTAGAAACTAGCGCGCACCCTGAAACACTCCGCCGTTGGTGAATTTATGAGGCCAAAATGGTGTCTTCTGTTCTGGACTACTTTCTACGGGCGTGGAGTATTTCATGACAATCTCTTTATGTTTTACAAGTACTAGGCAAACTCCTATTGTAAGTCTTGTTTTGAGTTTTTGCCGCCATCAATCATTTTAATCTCAGTCAACACGATTTTTTTGTGTACCTGTTGTGTTCATGGTAAGTTCACTTTCAACTGGCAAACAATGCCACAATAACCCTAAAGTAACATAGTTTTGCATGGTGTACTTTATTTTATTATTCCGCTTGATTAACGCCCTTTGGCAGTCTCATCTTGGTTCTTTAAAATACTACTCCATGATTTATCAACTTCAACACAAACGCTGTTATGCGCGAAACATCTTTCAGTGGTACTGTGCAAAACTTCAAAGTATTGCGAAGACTTCAGCACTATTTCCCCAGTGGAACTAGACTTCTGTTCTTCGTAACAGGTAGACAAAAAACGGAGGTACCCATTGATGATCAAAATCGTAAATGGCGATGAAAACCACCCAAGACGATTAAACAACAGAAGCCAGAAGCATTAAAAGTCTTGTATATCAACTAAAATACCACAAGGTGGTTGAAATCAACTGTAAGACAACTAAACCACAAACTGCCATCCTGTCCGCATGGATTTAATCAATACCGAGGAGTGCTTCAACCACAATCAATGGTAGATATACACGGCGCGCGCTCGGTTGCCTATCCCTTCTCTCTAATATCTATGATGCCACTACAACAATCACATGCAAGACTTGTTGCATTTGGTGGTGAACGCCTCAATGCATGTGGCAGAGTTACCATGAAATGTGAACACAAAAGAAATCTTTATGTTGTCGACTTTGAAGTTATCGACCAAGAAGTTCCAAACATTTTAGGTTTGGAGACATGTGTGGAAATGAACCTAGTGCAACGCCTGGATGCCATCAACAACAATGATACTGATTTCCTGGACTCTTACAGTGACGTGTTTGAAGGATTGGGTTCCATAAGCAACACTGACTATCACATCAAAGTAGACAAAACTTGCCAACCAGTTGTTCACATGCCTAGACGAGTTCCAGTCACTTTGCGGCCCAAGATCCAAGCAGAATTAAACCGAATGGAAGAGCTAGATGTAATTGAAAAAGTTGAAGAAGCCACAGACTGGGTAAATAGCATGGTCACTATTGTGAAACCTAATGGCAGCCTAAGATTTTGCATAGACCCACGTGACCTGAATAAAGCCATAAAGCGTGAACCTTACCCAATGAGCACAATCGAAGAAATTGTCACTAGAATGCCAAATGCCAAAGTATTCTCAGTCCTAGATGCCAGCTCTAGATTTTGGCAAGTGAAGCTAGACCCATCCAGTGCCAAGTTGTGCACATTTAACACACCTTTTGGATGGTACATGTTTAAGCGCCTCCCCTTTGGACTATCATCATCCCAGGACATTTTTCAAAGGATCATGTCAGACATGTTTCAGGACATCAACGGAGTAGAAGTTGTTGTTGCCGACCTACTCATATGGGGAGAAACTGATGAACAGCATGACAAACGTTTGAAAAAAGTTTTGGAAAGAGTGAGACAGCGAAACCTCAAGCTAAACAAGAGTAAATGCCAACTAAAACTGAATGAAATTAGCTACATCGGACATATCCTCAGTAAAGACGGACTGAAGCCTGACCCGAAGAAAACCAGAACTGTGATAGACATGCCCTGCCCTGAAAGCAGAGAAGATCTACAAAGATTTCTAGGTATGTTAACCTACTTAGGTAAATTCATTCCAAATTTATCTCATGTAGCTTCACCACTTCGAGCCCTTTTGGAGAAGAATGTAGAATGGCAGTGGCAAACTGAACAACAAAAGAGTTTCACATTGTTGAAAGAGTTGATAACCAAAACTCCTATCCTCAAATATTTTAATCCCAAAAGACCTATTAAATTATCTGTTGATGCCAGTTCAGGAGCTGTTTTGTTACAAGATAATCACCCCATCGCCTATGCGTCTAAAGCTCTCACGACATGTCAACAAAACTATGCTCAAATCGAGAAGGAAATGCTCGCCATTGTATTTGGCTGCAATAAATTTCATGACTACGTATATGGGATATCCGTCATTGAGGTAGAGACAGATCACAAGCCCTTGGAAGCCATCTTAAGAAAGCCACTTTACCAAGCTCCGGCCAGACTTCAAAAAATGATTATGTCAATACAAAAGTACCCAATCAATCTAGTATACCGTCCTGGAAAGCAACTAGTAATTGCAGACACTTTGTCAAGGGCATACATGACAGAACCAACCGACAGTTGTACTTCCTTTGAATTTGAGGTAAATGTACTCACTACAATACCTATTTCAGATGACAAACTACACCTATTGCAAACAGAGACTTGGTTCGACCCAGTTTTACAACACTTGATGCAACTCTGTACAGATGGATGGCCAGATGACAGATCAAAAGTGCCAGCCCAGTGTTTGCCATTTTGGACATTCCGTGACCAAATATCTTTTAATGATGGAGTTCTTTTTAAAGGTGAAAAGATAATTATCCCAAAAGCAATGCAACCAGCAATGCTCAAACTAATTCACAGTTCCCATTTGGGCATAGAAAAATGCAAAAGACGAGCTAGAGATGTCTTGTACTGGCCAGGAATGTCATCACAAATTGAAAACATCATCTCATCTTGTGCTATTTGTACCACATACCAAATATGCAACTCAAAAGAACCTTTACTTCCGCACAGTGTACAAGACCGCCCATGGGCAAAAGTCGGTGCTGATATTTTCGAGCTACAAAAGAAGCAATTTCTTGTTTTGGCAGACTACTACTCCGGATATGTTGAAGTAGACGAACTTACTAGCATGACAGCCAATCAAGTAATAGCAATCTGTAGGTCACAGTTTTCCAGACATGGAATACCTGATGTCCTGATTACAGATAATGGACCACAATTCTCTAGTCATACATTTCGATGCTTTACCCAACAATATCAGTTTAATCATCACACCTCCAGCCCATATCACCCCCAATCGAATGGAATGGCTGAGAAGGCTGTGCAAATTGTCAAAAGACTAATGAAGAAAGCTGTACATGACGGAAAAGATTTACAATTAGCATTATTGGAGTACAGAAACACTCCCTGGTCTGATGCCATTGGTTCACCTGTCCAACGCCTAATGGGAAGGCGGACAAAAACACTTGTACCCACTGCAGGTACCTTATTACAGCCTAGAACAATTAATCCAACTACAGTGCAGAAAGAACTTATCCAACATCAACGAAAGCAAAAATTTTACTATAATCAACATGCAAAGCCACTGAAACATCTAAAAACTGGCGATTCAATACTTGTGTCAGCAAAAGATGGCAAATGGAAACCTGCCAAGGTCACCGGAATAAATGAAAATGGCCCTCGCTCTTACAATATTATAACACCGCAGGGACAACACTACTGAAGGAACAGAAAAGATTTGAGAAAATTGGCATCCCCTGTTAATACTGACACAAGTGTTGATGATTTCTTAGATGACCAAGAATATGAATGTGATACAAGTGAACCAGTGGTCGAATCCCCTAGAGCATATGAACTCCAGCCACCTGCCGCACTGGCTACAGAACCAACACTACGACGCTCACAAAGAACCATTAAGACTCCAGTGCGGTATGCCGATCAATTTCCATAACTGGACCTTTATACATACACTGCACAATTTATCACTTTGTTTGATTTGAGCACTGTAATTATTATTTAGCAATTGTACCAATAACCACACTCCTTTTTGTAACAAGGGAGATGTAACATATATGTAGTTGATCACGTGATTGTACTATAGGTTGCACGTGTATTCTTATTCATTTGATACTATCGTGCACGTGTTACAACAATGAACTAGTGTTGGCTTGATTTGTGGTTGTAGGAGTGATAGGTTGTGGAGGGACAGGTTGTAAGGTGGCTGGTCCTGAATTTGCACTTCCGTATTCAGTTTGTTGTGTGACATTTGTCGTTGCAGTATGCTGCAGATTGGTAGGGGTTGGTGGTTGCTGACCATAAGTACACAAGCTAGTATGGTGTTTTCTCCTGCAGTGGTGGCATCTGTGTTTATAGTTACATGATGATGCTTTGTGGTGCCCCAAACAATTAAAGCACAGTCTTTCTTGGCATACAACGTCAGACCGCTGTTTGGGGTCCTTGATCATTTCACACAGTGAAGCAGAATGTGGTCCATTACAAAATGGACACTGCGTTCTCCCTTTGGGCTGGTGTGTTGGCTTGCTTGTACTTGAAAAAAACGAAGCTGTAGGTTGTGATGAGGTGTGAAATTCTGTCTGTTGTGATCCTATCTCTAAAATATAGAGCTCGTCATGAATGGCAATACGTAGTTCATTGATAGTCCACTCTCTCTTGCCATGGGACCTGGCCAGGTTCTACTTAATCTTCCCTGGAAGCTTGCCTAAGATTAAGGGGACCAATAAACTGCCATAAGTATCTTCTGTCTTGCCAAGTGCTGAAAGACTGCGGATATGGCTCTCAGTAGCATCACAGAATTCACGAGTACTAGAAAGTGAATTGGTCGGGCCAGGAAGATCGATGAGTGCCTGCATGTGGGCATCTATTTGCTTATAGGGTTGGCCAAAGCGGTCCTTTAACAGTTGAACAGAGTCAGCATAACTAGCATTGGTGAGCTGAAATCCAGCTATAATTCTTGATGCTTCTCCCCGAACTTGAGCACGTAGGTAGCTTAGTTTCTGTACTCCTGTTAGTGATCTGTTTGTGTCCACTGCAGCTTGGAAGCAATCCCAAAAGGGCTGCCAGTTGAGGGGACTGCCTGAGAATTGTGGAAGGTCCAGCTTGGGGAGGTGGGTCACATGTGTGTTCAACGTGGTGCTCTATGATGGGTGGGGGTGATGTAACTTTGCTGGAAGTAGCGGTTGCTTCTGTTGAAGTTGTAGATTTCAGACGGCTGATTATCCTTGTCTTAGCACTTGATATAGAAGAGGTTGTTTCTTCAGCTTGTAAGACTTCAGCTAAGATTTCATCATCACCTTTAGTGGCTTCTAGAATCTTTGCATCTAACGCTGTAATAAGGTCTTGCTTACGCTGAAGTTGTTCATGTAAATCTCTTAGAGCAACCACGTTGTCGTTGCTGAGGGGTGGATAGTAGTTCTTCGGCAGACTGCTGCAGTTTCTTCAAGTGTGTTAGATACCCTCATCTTGAGCATTGCGCTCACTTGAACTCCGCCATGGTGTGTCTTCTTCTGGATCACAGCACCAAAATGTAGCGTGGTTATGACAGCATTGGCACGTACCTGGTCACAGCACCAAAATGTAGTCAGTTCGTTGGTGGAACAACCAAGTTCTACTCGACGATGGTGGAGGAGCGATTGCTTCAAGCGCTCCCGATACACATGTTATACCCACAATCACAAACTGCAACAAACACGTGATACAACAATTGCCTAATGACTCCAACTATTTAGTACAACAGTATATATTACCTAAACCTATAGTTCGTTCTCTGCGACAGACGCATTGTGCCATCTCATTTTCTTTATTATGTTCTGCTGTGCTGGCTATCCGAGGGAGCAGAAAGTTGCAGCCATCAGAGCATCCTGCTATCTCCACTGAACTGCATTTGGTGGAGAGCTGAATCAGCTAATTACAATAGCATTTATACACTTGCCGTGTCATTATGTCTCGATTATTATACTATTCATCATTTTTAAAAAAAGATATAGTACTCATGTGATAAATGTTTAAATTTTCTCATGTGATAAATGTTTAAATTTTATGGCACTTAAAATACTGGAGCCAACCTGTAACCAAACACTGTATTACAACATGATAAAGTGACATTCTCATTTTTTTTTTGTTTGGTAGTAAATAAGTTTTCTAGCATTAATCAACTTTGGTACGTGATATATTTCCCGACAGCGAGAAATATATCACATACCAAAGCAGAAACCAGATTCAGACCTAGTGAAAGGATTAGTGATCCCTACATCATCACAAAGATAAGCATAAAGCTGAATAAGCAGACTTATGATTCACGTAATGCTACACCGTGCTCGGAATTCCAGGTTGCTTAGATTCTATGTGTAGATTAACGCCATAGAGCACAGAAATAAGCTGCAAATAACAGCAGCATGCAGTATAGCTAGTTCATGCTTGTTGACATTCTTTATTAATAAAATTACATGAAAATAACAAGGAGAAAACATCCTGACCACCTGGTAGACTCCTGTAAGCGTTCGAGCGTAAATCGGATGGCTGCAGGTAGGCTACCTAGGTCCAGTCATGGATTTTTTCTCCTTTCTCCAACTTTTCAAACACACCTTATGTAGCTAAAGTTTTTGAACAGGCTGTAGGACCAAGTGTCATACAGACCTTCAGCACTTGTGCTGTAGTTGATGTTGGGGCTGGAGTTGTCACTGATGAAGTATTATGCCTATGAAGCGCTGACGGTGTCAGACAGAGAAGTGAAAAAAGAAGACCGATACTAGGGTTGGAGGCTAAGTTAATCCATCATTGTTTTTTTAGATTTAGCTTCTATATTTTTCATGCAGTAGTATCTTAGTCTGATCAAGCTACACAAACAGCAGTGTCATAGTAGCCAGCTAGGTACATGTATGCACTTTTAAACAGTTTTTCAAAAGCAAATGTGTAAAAAAGAGTCCACAGAGATGGGCTCATGTTTCTTGCTAAATAGTTTACATGGGGGTCAACAGTTGAACCTTGTGCCCGGGCAATCCAGAAAGCTAGCTACACCCCTGTTCAGAATGCTGACGTTATAATATAGAAACAGCATACAGTGTGAACCAGACTGCCCAGATAAAGAAAGGTCATGGGTCATTCCATACCAAATCAACAAAAAAAAATCCGGACCCCTTTCAATTTTCATGAAATTTGGCACAAATGTGGACCCTATCAAGAAACTTTCTCACACCAAAATTTGGCTCATTCCATTGGTCTCCCTTTAAGTTATGACCACTCAAAGTTTCTGCTGAAATTTTTATTTTGCTTACATGTCTTCAATAAAATGACCATAACTTTGTTTGTGATTGACATAGAAACTTCTGGTTTAGATTTTTGAAAGTTGTATTAAATTCTCTTTCAGATGATATATAATGTTTTATGATTACTCAAAGGAAACGGTTAAACCACAAAAATGTAGCTTTTTCCTTGTATCTTAATTTTCAAAAATATATATTCTTTAATTAAATTTATTTTTTGGTTTACATGTTGTTCTAATACCTATCATTCATCACTGTGAGTTTAAAGTTGGAACCAATAGTAGATCATGAGTTATAAGTGTTGATGTGTAGCCTTGTAATCACTGCTGTTTGTATGGTATTTTTACAGTGTAATTTCCAATACCAATTGCAAGTAACCTTATATTAGTATGTCACAAATCATTTTATACATTAAAATAGTTAGGGTTTGTATTGATAAGGGCTCACTACAGTGAAATCATATTAACTGAGCCACTTTTAAAGCTAAGAAAGTTGGAGTAATCCTAATAAAGGATTCATTGATTATGTTTTTGCTGTAAGTTCAGTGTCCTATAAAATAGAGGTGGTCACTATAACAAGGTGGTCTTATTATAGAGGTAGCTATATTTATAAGGGATTTACTGCACAACTAATGATATTCCAATCTATTCTTTCAATTTTACTTACTGTTTAATAACAATATTCAGCCACAGATTTATGATGATAGTTTCCAATCTTATAATACCTAGATAGCTGCTTCATATAGTTGCATTAGAGTAGAAATATCCTATTAAATACGTTGGCCCCTATAAAAGGTGGCCTTTAAGGTAGCCACTAAGATATGTTACACTGTATATCACTTTTGAATCATACTTTGAAAGGGAAAGCCTACTACTGACCACTTGAAGGCCACCTTTATATCTTTGTACCTATAAACAATGCCTTTGCTGGAAAAATGTACACTTCTAAAACCACTATGCATTGTCTTACTCGTCAAAAATTTGATGGAATAGAGTGAAAAGTGGCCACTTGTACAGAAAAGCCACCACTCCATAAGGGCCAATGCTATACACTTATGCAAATGTATTAAGCAGCTGCCTGCACATTAAGGCCCAGAAATTTTGGCCCTAAGGTAACTGGCTTAAACTCCATACATCAACTGTATCATAATGAAACTACTTAGATGTAGCAATGTAGCTCATACTTTGATTCTATAATTGAGAATCATAGAATCACAGAAATGTTCCATAGAAATTACATTATACAAAGGTTCACTACAGCAATTGCACACTGATACATATCTATAACTTTAAGTGAAATACATCAATAATTGATTAAAGAAAGGGTCAGGGTAATTAACTTCAAAGTTAAATCAGAGTGTTATAGTAAAAGTTGAGACTGAAAGTGGTGCATATTGCATGACAGTCTACAATCATTCACATGTAACTTTGACATGCAATGAAATCTGATGCATTGATATCAATACACAATTGAATTTTTGAAAGTGTAAGTTGAAAAGACTATTAATACTGCATCAGTCATTCAATACTACTTGTTAGAAAAGCTCTAGTAGATTACAATATTGAAACATTCATGCCTGTGTTAAGAACAAAGAATACAGCTACATAACATTATGCTTTATTTGTAAGTGTTTCAAATTACAGTGGAACTTGTCTTAGCAGCCACCTGTAACAAAAGGCCACCTTTCTATTAAAGGCCAACTTTAAATTGTTCTAGTAAGACATTTATATACATCAAACTATATAAATAGCCACCTGCATATTAAGGCCCAAAAATTGGCCCTGATTGGCTTAGACAGTTTCCAGTATAGCTACATCTGTGTATCAAAATATGTACTTGCATATCTACAATCAGCATTAAATGTTAGTAGCAGTAGCAGTTACTGTAGCTAGTGAAAATGTCATCAAGTTCAATATTTCACTACTATATAATAGACTTGATGTCATAATCAGACACAATATATACAAGCTTGATAAGGGGTAAATTACTTGAGTATATGTATTTAAATATAAGCTTTTACTGGGTTTTCTTACAAAATATAAACAAACTAACCTTACTTACAAACCAACAATGTATAAAATGATTGTGACACAGTATTATATAAAGTTATTTGCAATTGATATTGCATCTCTTTGCATACTTGGACCATACAAACAGCAGTGATTACAAGGCTACACATCAACACTTATAACTCATGATCTAGTATTGATCCCAACATTAAATTCACAGTGATGAATGATAGGTATTAGAGCAACACATAAACCAAAAATAAATATAATTGAAGAATACGTATTTTTGAAAATTAAGATAAAAGGAAAAAGCTACATTTTTGTGGTTTTACCTTTTCCTTTGAGCAATTATAAAACATTATATATCATCTGAAAGAGAATTTAATACGGATTTCAAAACTCTAAACCAGAAGTTTGTACGTCAATCACAAGCAAATTCATAGCCATTTTATTGAAGACATGTAAGCAAAATAAAATTTTCAGTAGAAACTTTGAGTGGTCATAACTTAAAGGGAGACCAATGAAATGAGCCAAATTTTGGTGTGAGAAAGTTTCTTGAAAGGGTCCATGTTTGTGCCAAATTTCACAAAAATCAAAAGAGGTCAGGATTTTTTTTTTTTTGATTTGGTATGGAATGACCCTTATTAGTCCGGTAGATTTAAGGTTGGACCCGGAAAAAAATCAAAGAAAGCTGATTTTGGTATCATTAGAAAGCAACTTTTTCATAGAATAAAATATCCAAAATCCTCTAAAATCCACCTTGGGGAAAAATTTTTATGGCCAATTTAGTATTGAGGCATATGTGACTGGATTCAGGAAAGTGGATCTTCCACTTAGCAACTTTGACAACTCATAACTTCAGATTAGAAAATGGTATTGACTTGAAATTTGATCAGTAGTGAGCACCAGCATCACTTATTAGGTGGAGAACATTTCAGGTTGATATTCACCTTGTACACTAAGTTGTGGTTTCTTTATTAAATGCATTTGGTAGACCTATTTTTGCAAATCTGGTCATTTGTGGCTAACAAAAAATGCATATTATCCTTAAAATATTTTCTCATAAGAAATTCATTGCAATCAATATTAGCTGTATGAAATAAGAATAAGACTGGTTATAGAAATAAAAAAGGTGCCTATCATGTAAGTTCCGAATAAATATAGCTATTTGTCACGATTATTGTAAACAGTTTCCTCAGCACTTCTGCAACTCTCTCCCCTGCAACTGCCACATGCTGCAACATACTTTAATCTGTGATTACACTGAGAGTATAATGTTGCTACCACATGGATTTGCAGTAGAAAGCTTGCATTTATATTGTACAAATTTAAGTTAAGACGTCTGGTGCTAGTCCCATGTCTGTTATCATCAGTTGCATACAGCCTCGATCCTTCTAGTTTCCAGCTCCATTATGGTAATGGATCAAGTTAGTCATTAAGTTCCTTCTAATGAATAAGTTGTAGATGCACATACAAGTTGTGAAAGTGTGTTGCTCTTGCAATCATTTGCACATCATTTTCTTCTTGATTAGGCCAACTTTACCCTGTTAAAATGTCGCAGATGTTGTATCACAGCCACTCCATGCAAGCATGTGAAAAGAGAAGATGTAATTATGACATTACAATAGGACCTATGTGCCCAATAATGTCATCAATTTTCCAATGCTCAAATGTTTCATAACCTCTGAAAGAAAATATACTTGCTATGCTCTGGTGCACCATGCATGAGGACAAGAACATCAGTGTCATCAGCTACTGTACAACACACTTTACTTCCTTCAATTGCAAATTGAAGTGCACATTGAACAATCAGTGTGTCAGCATCCAAAGTACTCTGATGCACAACCTGGCCATCATCTCTCAGATATTGGACAATCAATTGATGTTTGCTCTTTTCTTTTGCAAGAAAACTTCCTGATTTTTGTATGCTTCCATAGATTCACTTGACTGAATATCTGCACCTGCACATACCATAACATACCTGGGGATGCTGACAGCCCTACACACTGATTGCATACATGGAGATTCTGACATACTGATGGTCCAATGCGCACTTCAATTTTGTAATTGAAGGAAGTAGAGTGAATGCTGTATGTAGTTGATGACAACAACGAAGTTCTTGTTCTACTGGTGCACGCTGGAAGCAGAACATGACAAGTACGTCCCTCTTTTCATTCAGAGGTTGTAAAACATTTGAAGATTTGGAAACATGATGATGTTATTGGGCACATATGTAGGTCCTCTTTTCACATGCCTGGGGTGGCTGTGATACAACATTTGAATAGGTAAAGTCGGCCTAATCAGCAATCAAGTGATGTGCAAACGATTGAAAAGTTAATGATGGATTGTATAATGCAACAATTGCACATGTTGAAAAAGTTGGAAATCAGTCTGATTCATTGAGGAGTCTCAGGTATACAAAACAAAGTACATGGAAATGGTGACATCAGAAAGTTATTACACATGCGAGCTGTGAAAATGTGCTAACCCTTGCAGTTGGATGGAGTTTTCAGGATCAATGGTTTTAGCTGATGCAAGAAAGTTATTCATTAGAGGGAACTTAATATGGGGCTGGAAACTAGAAGGATTAAGGCTGCAACCGATGATGACAGACATGGGACCAGTCCCATAGATCATATAATTAATTTTGTACAATATAAATTTCAGCTTTCCACTGCAAATCCATGTGGTAGCAATATTATGCTCTTGTTGCAAACATGGATTATTAGCGTGTTGCAAAATGTGGAGGAGAGAGAGTTGCAGAAGTGCTAAGGAAACTGTTTCTTATGAAAAAATAATTTAAGGATAA